>NC_038255.2:41661521-41961521 GCF_000004515.6 Glycine max
AAAAAAGAATTGAGAGGAGGAAAATGGAATGTATGAAGGGGAATAAGCCTATGATAATGCGACACAAATTAATTTGAGGATGGCGTGTCCATTTGACTAAGAAAGTAAAGTTAAGCCTTTTAAGTTTTGTCTGTTATAAAGGGCCATCGTTTTAATTCTTGCCGTTCGGACCTTCCAAAATATAAAGTAAGTTGTTCATCTTTAGCATCTGAATCATAAGCAACAGTATAATAGAAGTAAAAGGTAGTACTAGTGCCCCCAGTGGTAAAAACAGATGAAGCATTTGATATATTCTCTGCTTCCCCCCTCCCCTCTTTGAGAGCATTCTAGTTACGTTCGAAAAATATGATTCTTCGTCTGAAAAAAGTTGATGCTGAAACGTCAAGGTGGAAAAGAGTGTTTTGCGTTTGCTTAATCAATCATGTGCTTGTGACAAGAAGAATGTAATTGAACTTGAGGGGAGTGAGAACTGAGGAGTGTTGTTTTGTTCTTTTAATCCATGTTTGTAAATTTGTCAGGTAAAAATAATTTTGTCAATGTATTAAAACTGAAGAGTGTTGTTGTATTTTTTAATCCACTTTGTAATTATTGCATTCGATTTACATTAAAATATGTGTTATAATATTTGTAACTAAATCAAACATACACATATACTAATATTCTGAGAAGCCTAATCACTCACATCCACCAAAAGGACAAGAAAAGCTTTCACGCGAAGAATGATTGGCAGGAGTTTGAATCATTAAATTTTTTTATCTTTCAACATCAGTCTGATCAATTCTTGTCATCTCCTTATAGCCTGTTCTATCAGTTCTGTTTGGAGCTTGGGAAAACAGCAAATGCGGGAATTTGGCATTGTTTTGACGGGGGGAACCCATTTTTCTAGTGGTTGGAATTTTTGGATGTATTCTTAGGGACCACTTTTGGGAACTCACGAACCCATAAAAGTCCAAATTATAAAAATTAAACCTGTTGGGATTGCTTTAAAGTGTTTAATGGTCACTGAGTGGTAGGGAACAGCTAAGCTTGGACAAGGACATTGAACCCTGTCTTTTATGGACTTTTCCTACACCATATTTTATACAGTTATACACACACACACACACAGAAATAATTATGTAAGTTTGATTTTCACCCATCTTGTGCTGATTATCTTGCTTATTTCATGTCTTATTGTGAACTGTCCTTAGTAAATTAGCTGTTTATGTCCCTGAAAATATTCCCAAATGCGACAGAGGAAGGAGTCATTGTCAACAAATGAGTTTTTGTTTATTGGGGGATTACGGACAGAAAACTTCATTTGTTTGGTCGGTCCCTTGCTTTTTAATAATACTACAATATTAAAATTAAAACCACTCATTGCTTGTAGTTTGCGCGTTCACAACATTATGATGATTCTTCTATTCAGGTGTGTGTCATTAGTGTCCAATTTTATTTAGTTATTATACTTTAACCATAGTACGAATTATGTCTCCAAGTTTAAATAATATGGAAATTTATTTATTTTCAAATAAAATTTTGGGCTTAAAGTTTTTTAAAAGGACAAATAAGGTGCTAAAATAGAACAAGGCCAGCTCAAATAGAATTAATTTTTTCTAAAATTAATTTTGCAGGGTAAAAAATAAACTTTAATCCTAATTACTTTGTCAAAGAAGATTTCAATTTGTTTCTCATCTACTGTTTCTTGAGTTATAGTTGAATATTAAACGTGAGCATTTCTTTAAACTTGATCTATTCGTCACTACATAAGAAATTATCTTGTCCATTATGCATTTATTATGCTCAATCTCTGTTGATTTGAAAAGGTTTACAAAGTATGATTCTCGATGGAGAAATTAAAATTCATTTATCTGTGATTATGTGTCGAGACTCGATTCAGCAGAATGAAAAATTCATGATGACTTTTATCTTCTATTCTCCAAAGTTGAAAGAGTGGTTTTCTAAACTTCTAAGATGGGATGCATATGGTAGTATATATGCAGTTGACAACTGGAGAGGATTTTGGTAATTGCATATATTGTGTTGTATACAAAGACAGCACCTTGTAAAGTCCTAGCTACACCACCGAGGGTTAGGGTCAATATTTTGGTGCTAAAACAATTATTATTAAAAATATGGTATGGCTAGGGTTATCCTTTGAACAGCTTAAACATATAGGATCTACTCATTACATTTTCAAAGTGTGGCTTTGGAAATGTGACACGAACTTCCTAAATATTATTAATGAGCATTAGCAACAATGATAAAACAAAATATTCCCAATATAATACTGCTTATAGGCTGTGAGTGATTGTAGATGTAGGTCAGCTGACAAAGCCAAACCAAATTAACACCCTGGCAAGAAGCAATACTATAATACTAATCCATAGGCTTCGACAAAAAATAAAAAATAAAGAAAGAAATCCATTTCAGGGTGGTGTGACTTTCACTATCTTTTTGAGTTTTTTTTTTTCAGACATGCATATATATTTAGGGCAAGGGGTAGTCAATGGCATCTCTAGCTTAGGTTGGGTCCTGATCTGACTGTGTTTGTTAATTGTATGTTAAGGAAACTTATCTAATGGATGAGAATGAATCTTTGGGGACAAAACAAAATAAACAAAAAAATAAATCGACACCCCACTCGCTTTCTATTTGCCCACTACGTACGATAATATACACAGTTTTCTGATGCAATTAATGAAAAATGAATGATCCTTGCATTCATGCTTTGTTTCATGCTAGTATCAGCGTTCTCATGCTTTTTACCAAATAAAATTATGAAATAGCAGACGTGCTTCATTTCCTAGAAGAAAAATTATATATCTTCACTGGATATTGACCCGCGAGTTACAAGGATAAACAAATACTTTAAAATTTTTATTTGGATTTTATATTCTATGTAATGTAGATTTTTATATTTTTCTCTTCACGCATTCACAATTTTTTTTTCATTTGTTAATTTTTTTCAGTTCATAAAATAAAACATTAAATAAAATATTTAAATAAGGAAAGAGACACCTATTAAAAACACATTTACTTAAAATTATTATAATAAAAATTTATACTAACGCGATTTCAAGTAAATTGTTTATCCCGTCAATTAAGTGAATGTTTTTTACTTGTGTTTATAAAATAAATTATCACTTAATTTGTGTTATATTTTACATATAATTTTTATTTTAATATACTGCAATATACATATTAATTTCTAAAAGAAAATGAAAATCTGTTCAGTTAGAAAAAATATCAATAATTTATTTAAGTGAGAAGATAATAAATAAATAAATAGTTATTTGTTTAAAAATTAATTTTAGACACTATTGGGTGAAAAAATAATGGCAATCATGTTGACTTAATTTGATTTTTTATGCTATTAAACACATATTAATTGTGCAAAACAATTAACTCTGATCGTGCAAAAATATTTAATAAAAAAAATTATCCGCGTGAATTCAATGTAAAGTTTAGTATTTGTTTTTTTATAAAAAAATATTAATCCTCTCGTGTGTTAGATTTTATGTATTTTATATAATAATAAATTAAGTCTAAATTTAAATTTCTCTTGATACTTAGAAAAAAATCTATTTACTATAAATATTTTTAATTTTTTATTATTGAAATGTGAAAGGACTGTATGACCCTGTGAAATGCACTAGTTTGCAAATCACATATGTACCCATATTTTAGGTGCATGGCGAAAATTGTCCTTAAGGGAGCAAAAATATCTAGGATTACACCAGACTTATATATCTACTTTTAATGTATTAAAAATATTTTGAGTTATTGCCTACAAAATTATTCTCTGGCAACATGAAACATAACCTTTCACGGTACTTTACTATATACAGCATTTTAAGTTAAAATAATGTATTTAATTAAAATTTCAAACAAAAAAGTATTATCATATGGATGTGTATTCTCATTTTTGTATCCCAAACCCTAAACCACAGTAAAACCTATATTTCAAAAATTAAACCATGCCTAGTTGATCAAATCTAGAAAAAACATGATAGGAATATATAAATAATTAACTTGAATATGTCTTTGGTTGCTAATAAATTATTTAATTTTATTTTTGATGGCTAATAATTTTTTTTAACTTTTTTGTCCGTGATAATTTTTATCTTGCCTTTGTTTCTAAAGTAGCATCTAATTTACTTTATTTCACTTTTTAAAACATTATCTAAAAAACTTGAAAGACAAAAAAATAAAAAAAAATTATAGGGATCAAAAAGTTAAAAAAATATTAGTAACAAAAATAAAATTCAATAATTTATCTAAAACAAAAAATATATATTTAAACCTAAATCATCACATTACAACTAAATATTATATGAACGTTGGTTATTGTGTATACTAGAATTCATATAAAACCATATAGGACCCAATAATATTTTAAAAACAATGTATGAATTTCAAAAGAAAATCTCTTGATATAATGTAATACTATTAGTAAAGTACATTATTTTTTTATGCCCTTCTTTTAATACTTTGTTTTTAAAAATAAAATAAATACATACGTGTGTGTATATATATATATATATCATAAACTCTATCTTAATTTCAATAACATTTTTTTATGGAGGAGAGAGATGAGATCAAAATACATGTAAAACAATTTTCTAAATTTCTTTAAATAGATAATAAAGTAACAATTACATGATTAATAACAACACTTATATTTATATCTTAAGATTTGAAATCTTACTAATAAAAATAATAGTAAATAGCATATCATATTATAACAAAAATTATCACCTAACTATTAAAATTAATTTATTAAAAAGGGGAAAAAATAAATTTAAGGCCCTGTAGAATTGGGAGCCTTAGGTCATTGCCTCAATTACCTAATGGTCTATACCACCAAGAAAATGCTATAGCTAGGGTTATCCTGTTTGGACAACTTAAACATGTAGGATCTGCACATTGTTTTCTCCTTTTTCATGTAATATTGTCTAGTGGTCTACACGGCTACAATACCATGATTTTTGTTTTCTCTTTCTTTCTCTAAACATACCCAGCTCATATGCTTCCTATGACTATTTTATATTGGTGGAAAAGTGGTCCGTAACATTATGTGAAATTCAAAGACAAGTAGGAAAACCATGTTGAAACCAATACCAACCATGTTTACCATTCACGGGTTATGGCCTCAAAATAATTTGCCTAAACCCCCACCCATATCGATCTGTGTGATCCAAAGAATCAGTATCCGTTGCAAACCAAAAGTTTATCTTATATATACACTAGTATTTACCATATATATCTTGAATGAAAAAAATAATACTTTTATTTTATTTTTCCAGATTCCTCCTGCCTTGAGATCTCAACCCTCAATGGAATTAATGGCTCATTTTTTTGGCACTTGATGATTATCGGTTTTGGAAGTATGAGTGAAGCAAACATGGAACGTGTTCATCAAAACAAGTTCCAGCAAAATGCTTATCTCAACCTAAAACTGACATACAAGAGAAAGATTGATCTAGATCTAGTGGCCATCCTTGCAAGAGCGTATATTGTCCCGCATACCATAATGACTTGATTGTCCAAACAATATGTGTGTGCAAGTATTGGCACATTCCCTCAACTTTCTTGTCATGAAAGTCCAATAAAAAGTTATAATCTTTCTATTGTTTTTTTAAAGGTATGGTAGATTTGACATGTGTCATATAAATCTCTTATTAGACTCGTCAACTTATTTAAATATATTGGATTCTTTTTTAATTTTTTCCTTTCATTTTTTGTTTTATTTTAATTTAAAAAATTAGGGAATTGACTCGTTTGAAGTGAGCTTGAGAAAAATAAGTAATTTTATTAAAAAATCAATGGTTATATTTTAACACACCCATGATTTTGTTACGTATGGCCACATAATATTACAATTGATTTTTTCATCAATGATTGAGATCGATTTGTTACTTTACTCTCTAAAGTGAAAATCTTACTCAAGAGAACTTGATCCAAAAAGTAGATAAACATCTTTTTATTTTTTTTAAATAATAACATTTAAGATAAAAGATAAATTACAAAAAAGATAACAAAATAAAAAATAAGTTAATAAACTACTACAAATGACAAGACATATAAGAATATTCCTTAAATTAACTTTAATAACAAAAAAAATTATTCTTAGAGGTGAAAAATAAACATGATTGTGACATGTGGTATAAGGCATGTGGACTTATATATATATATATAACATTATATTAAGGATTTGCAGAAAATAATATTTTGGGCTTTTTTTTTACTACGTTTCCTACAAAAATATTTTTATTGAAAAAATGAGAATCTAATTTTCTTGAGTTAAACAAAAAAATTTTGTTGTGATATTCTTATTAAATAATTTAATGAGATAAATAAGTAAAATTTGTGGTAAAATGTCATGTTACAATTTTATTTTTGCGAAACTTATATGAAAATATTTATGATCAATCAAATAAATTTAGTCACCTAAGAAGTATGATTTCTCCAAGATTAATGATTATCTATTAAAAATGATGATTCCTTCACTCTAGGGCATGAATGAAAAAAAAAAAAACCTTAGAAAAAAAGACTATACACTACGAAAGTAAAATGATTTTGTATAATTATCTTATCACAACCTCTAATTTTTTTTTCAGAATAATAATTTTAAAAGTTATATTAACAATCATTTGTAATTGAATGATAATATATAATCATTAAACTCTTCCATAAATATTAGATATGATTTGTTTTATTTTTCTTTTTGTTTGAATAGACCTTTCTTTTATATTTAAAAAGTTTATTGACATGCTGATTTTTTTTTTAAATAAAGAAAAACATTTAAGACAAAGGATAAATTACAAACAAGTTAACAAAAATAAAAATTAAATGATAAGATAAATAAAGATAGATAGAAGAAGATTGAAAACCCTTAATTCATGAGCATGTACTGCAATAATTTTATATTTAACTATTGTTCTTCGTACAAATCAAACATCCGTCTTCTTACAATACTTTGCACCATCTGTGTCGTGTGATTCAGATTCTGTATTGTATTTGCTTTCTGGTAAAAGATTTGAAAATATGATCAAATTAGATTGACCACCTCCATTTCAAGAAAATCCCAATTACAAAAAAAGTCTTCTTCCAATTCAAGGAATAAATAATTAATTTTTTTTTATTGTAACCTAAATTGTATATAAAAGTATCTTGTGAGTTATGAATATCATAATTATTATCAAGTATATGGCAAATTATGAAACCATTTGCCAATATGAATATCGATTTATCAATTTTGTTTTGAAGTTTAGTCTCTTTCTATTTGCAAACTGATCTGGTTTCTAATTCAATTGTAAGAATTTTTTTTGCCCTTATGTTTAGGGTACTTGATAATCTAACGGGCAACATATTTTTTTAAGTGAACTTCATCATCTATGACTATTATTAACTTTGCACTTTTTATTAATTTGAATTCCATTTAGTATTTTTCTATTTTTCTCAAATAAAAAAGAACCTTTCTTAATTTTATTGATAAGATCAAAATCAATAGGTTTGTGTCTTAAAGAAGTACCACCTAGAGCATTCCTTATACTGTTAGTTCTACATGCTCTCAGAACTCAGGCTTGGACACTGATGGAAATACAACACTGATTTTCCTCATCCTCTCCCTGTTTTCATCCTTGATAGGCCGTCTTAGACAGGTTCTATAAGGATGCACAAGGATCTGAATCTTCATACGAGGAGCAACTCAAAGATTTGAGAGGCCTAAAGCAAATTTAAGAATAAAATATTTTATTTACTCATAAAATAGTTTATTAAAATTATCATTGTTTTATTTAAAATTAGTTTTTTGAGTTTTTTGTGTTACAAAATTATCGATTAAATTGTCGTAATTAATTTTATTTAATTTTTTTTTCAATAAATTTTAAAATATAATTTTACAATATTTTTTTTAGGTATATTAGTATTAAAAATAAAATTTTGGGGCTTTTTTTTTTTGCGCCTAAACCCTTGCTTGGGCTGCTTCGGCCTTAGGCCGGCCCTGCTTCATACCAACCTCAACCTTTTGGAAGTTACAACTTACAAGCAAAGGAAAGAAGCCTGGTTCTGCAGGATCCAGGGGTCTGAACTTCAGATCAATAGGATACATATGGACGGTTCTAAAATTTATATTCTAAATTAGATTTGAAAGATATATTATTGCATCATTATTTATGTTAAAGCATACTAAATGATTTTTTTTAGTTAATACATTTCCTTATAAATATTTTATCTAAATTTTTATATACTGTAAATTAGAGTTTTGTCTCAATCTATCAATTTTAAAAAATATTTTTTATCCTATCAGAAGGACGTTTTGGTGAAAGGTGGATAGTGCCATATCCAAAGGTTTGGAGAAGAACTTTAAAGCTATGTGCTGATGGCATTTTTTTTTTCCTTGAGTATAGTATTAAATAGATGCATTGTAGTGTTACAATGTATGGAAGGTTGAGTTTTTTTATTGTTGATATCATTAGAAATGGGGTTTGATTATATGTATTCTGGTCAAGGGTGTTTCTATGTTAGTAAGATAGGTGATTGTGTGAGTTTTCATTTTATCTAATTCACTTTTTCATTATATACTGAGTTCAAAATATTCTTAGTTTTCTATGCTCTCTATATGTATCTACACATGCTATAAAATTAAATTTTTGTATTATTAGTTGCTGTTGTGAGTGTTTTGACTCTGTTTTGGAGTAGCCACTACGATATTTTAGTGTTGTTATTGAACCGTATTGACCAGAAAATGATTATTAGTTGAAGTTTTTATTATTATTAGAATGTAATTGCAGGGGATGGAGTCACTGATGTTGTCTACTTCTCTAGTTCTCTTCACATTCAATCTTCTCGATGTGTTCATGGAGATATTTCTAAAAGAAAAAAAATTGTTTTGTAACAATTTTTAATCATCAATATCTTCAGAAAAAAATCCCCAATATCTTAAAATCATTAATGACATTTAAATCTATATTGATGGAAGGATTAAAAGAAATCATTTTAAAAACATAAAAAACTAAAATAACTTTTTTAAAAGATAAAAAATCAAATTCAACAAAGAAAATAAAATAAAGGATAAAAAATAATATTTAACCTAAATAAAATTGGACCAAATCATTTTTTTTTTATCAAAGCAGACTACTATAGTATAATCCAATTCGATGAATCGAATTAACCGAACCGCCTCTTGTAGCCAGAAGAAATTTGATGTATGTTTATATATTCACGCAAGTTGAAACTTGAACGTAACGTGAATCCAAATCCTCTCTTCCTTCTACATTTCTGTTCTTAGAAAGCGTAATAAATTTGTTGAAGGAGAGTAGAATGACTTTCCAAACACGACTCTATACATAACTGTGGATGCTGGAAAGCAGAATGCTTCTCGGGCTCCATATTCTACCATGGTGCTTCTTTTCTCATGCTAACTACACTTAAAACTAATTTTGCTTTTTTTAAAAAAAATCGGTAATGAACATTTCTTGGAATAAATATAATAAAATATATATAATATTTCTTGATTCCTTCATCTTGATATATATTCCATGTTTCCAAAGACATATATATGACTGCTCACTCTAGCCATCCGTTTTATAAGTAGGGATAAGACTTATTTAGTTGACCTTTAAAGATTTATATATATATATATATATATATATATATATATATATATATATATATATATATTGTCACTTTTCATTTATTTGATTAATCTTTACAGCGGCTGAATCAATGGTTCCTTTCTTTTAGGAAGCGTCAGTACAAAATAAAGAACCTATTTATGGTCTATTTATGGAAAGACACCATCATACTCCAAATATGTTGATAGATATACGACCAACACATAAATGCTAGGCAAAATCAATAAGATAAAAATAGCAATAAAATTATTGAAATTAATAAGATCTATCCAATGACAACTTTTCACGGAAGTGAATAACAGGTATTAATGGACTTCTAGAGGCAGCCCTAGTTTCAAGCTCCAAAACCTGAATTATTTGCCACCCCTTAAGGCTTAAGCACCCTTCCAAAAATCGGGCAATCCTGTTGTACTACTTCTTTAGCTTGGGTTTCAGGATCAGCCGTATTATTGAAGTAATTGACCTTGAGGTCAAAGCTCTGAATTTCATTTCAATGATCTCCTTGTCGTTGCACATGAAACCAGAAGATCAAAAGATCTTCTACCTTATGCTTTGATCTCTTCTCGAGCCATAACCAATATACACTTTGGTATCTTCCAAAAACAATTACCTACACAGATAAAAATACAACAAAAAAAAGATGTTTTTGTACAGCTGCATACTGTCTAGTAATATCCAGAGGAGTGTGCAATAGTAAAACCCCAATACAAAGTCTTGAGTAGTAAGCAGGCCACCAGTAAGGTCAACGAGCAATAAAAGAGACATGCTTGTGTCTTTCTTGCATGATAAAAGTATCTCTCATCTTACACAAGGAAACAGCAATTCCTTCATGCTCCCAATGAATGATGAAACAAAGTTCTTTCTTCCAAACATAGTTCAACTAGCATTTACAAAATGTATAAGAAAACTTATTCTACTCTACTTATTTGGAGTGGCAGCACAAATCATGCTTTTTAATTCGATGTCTCAATCACCACTATGTTCTAGTACCCTTTATAGAGACAGGAAATTCTGGGAATTCTTTCATAAAATGTGCTTTGGCAATAAATAATGCAAAAGGCTGAAAGAGCATGCAATGTGCAACTCCTCAAGTTATTTCGTTTTTCCATGCCATGTATATGAATGTTTATAAAAAGCACTGCAGAAAATGTGAATCATACAATCAGGAAAGAGAACCTACAGAATCAATTTGTCACCGGAGCAATTATCAGTATTTGAATGACATCTATGTCTACTATGTTCTCTTTTCCAAATAGAGTAAAATGCAAAGTGACCTGCATTAAGAAGGTTAGTTGAGTCAATTCAAAGGGAGGGGCAATTTCCATACTTACTTGATCCACTAATTCACACATAATTTACATGTTTCACTGCTATTTAATTCTTGTTACAGAAACAATTCACCGTTTTGGTTTTGTAATTCAGCTTCTTGTGGGTGTGAGCAAACTTTGAAAATGTTCCAGATACAACTCGAATGGTAGAACCTGGAATGAGGAGTTTAAAATCTATTCACGTGGATGAAACATCTGTGTCTATGAGCTGGTTAGAAGTTTTCCTAATTCTACTTCTACACTTAGAATCAACTCAACAATATCATTTGAAACATCATGTGCACCTCGGGGAATATATTTCATGATGGAAATGCACTCAAAGGAACTTCATAACCATGCTTGAACATTTGTCCCAATGTTTTTAAAACCATGGAACTCTGGCCATTTCTCATGTAAGCTTTGTACATTATCCATAATGTTTTCTTTGTGCATTCAAGGTTGACCATTTCCATCTCCTCAAGGACATTATGCATTAAGGGCAGCTGTGACCCATACATGACTAGCTTACAATGATATGCGGATCGGCAGATACTCCACCCAGAGATTTCAGCACGTCTCACAAAATTTTCTAGCTTTTCTACTGCATTGTATCGATAATAAGTTGCAACTATGCATCTCAAAATACCCTTGGTTGTTATAGAAGTCCCATGCTCAAATGCCTCATTTATAGCATTCTCCATTTTCTCTAACCAGTCTTCCTTGGCATAGAGTTTAATCAATAAAACATTTAACCATGGCCTGTACTCTTTTCCTGGAATAAACTTCAACAATAATTCTATCTTCTTAAGTCTATCTGCATCAGAACTTCTAGAATAGGCACATATCATACATCTGATTAATGAAATTTCCTTTATATCAACACGATCCGTTATAAAGGAATATATCTCTTCCATCTTTTCCAGATTACCTGAATTTGCATACCCACGAAGCATTAGCATGTAGGTTTTCATGTTAGGCTCAACGGGGCTCCTCTTCAACATTTGAAACACATTTTCCATATCATCCCACATCCAAGCCGTGATATATCCAGCAATCATGTGATTGTAAGTGCAGATGTTCATGGTGAAGGTTAACTTTTGTATCTCCCTAAATGTTGCTTCCATGTGATCAACCAGCATCAAGCGACCAAAAACAGATAGAAGAATATTGTACGTGGCAATAGAAGGATCACAAGTCGGATCCCTCTTCAAATCACAAAACAAGGACTGGCAGTTATCAGCAAGACCATTGGACATACAAGCACCCATAAGCGCATTGTAAGTGCTGGTCGTCTTGATACCTTTGACAGCAGCCTCCTTAAAGAGCTTAACAGCTAAATCAACATTCCCAGATCTACCTGCAGCTTTTATACCCTTTGAGTACTCATACGCATCCATAGGGTTTTCAACATTTGATCTCTTTCTTCTCCAACTAAACACCTGAATGTTAAACAACACAATCCAAAAAGAAAGAGGGTCACTTTCAAATCCCACAAACTATGATTTAGGACACCAGAAAAAAAAAACCCAAACCATTAAAACCAGTTTTATTCATTCATTTTTTGCAATAATATAAGTTTCAGTGAACCAATATTAACTGAACAAAACTGGATTGATCGAAAATCAAACAGAAGAAGAAAAAACAAAATAGCAACATTTTCAAGATACTAATACAGAGAAACTAAAAGAAACAAACGATATTAGGAGCAATTAGGAAGCAATAAGCAAAACCAAAAAACCTAAAAACCATTTTTAAATTGAGTTGATGATAAAACAAAATGGCAACAGTTTCAACATTTATTCGGTCAGTGCATAGCCTATTGTTTTCTCTATTATTATTATTATTATTATATCATGCAATTAGGAAGCAATAAGCAAAACCCAAAAAAACAACTAATTTTAAACTGAGTTGATAAAAAATGAACCTGGAGGGCAAGGGAAGGATTTGAATTCAATTGATTCATAAGCCTGAGCAACACAGATCCATCGGGGTGACGCTGAATCAAAGTGTCGGAATTATCGTCCAAAATGCTCAGAACCCTAGCAGAGTCGCTGGATTCTCGTATGAGCTCGTTCTTCAGAATGGAGGCCTTGTTGATGAGATCCTCTTTGGCTGAAGAGCAAGACTTGGCAGTGAACAAGGGAATGAGGTCAGAGCATGCGTTTGGCACGGAATTGAGATTGCGATGATGAGATAGCGCCGTGGCCAAAGAGGGAGTGGTTTTGGGGTTTGAGAATCCATGGAAATAATGGGATTGCAAGAGCAACAACAACTGAGCTCGCCTTGTTGCGTCGGAAGAGAATCTCCACACTCGCCTCATTGTCAGATGCTCAAATTTTTGTGTAGGGTTTTACGCAGAAGAAAACCCCAGACACATTACTATGCTGCCCTCTACTTATTTTTGGGCTTCGGCCTTTTCAGCCCATATCCCATTATGTCATACTCAACACAATTTTGAAAAGCCTAACTCCATGTTTGTATTTCAATTCCAAATGTGACCAAGGAATTCTGAAATAAATTTAATTTTACAAAAGGAAGGGTTTGAATATTTTTGTAAATTTCATTTTGCTCCAAACATCCCCAGAATTTGGTTCCTTAAAAATTAAAAATACAAGTTTAATCCTTAAATGTAACAAAATATAACAAATTAATTCTCTTGTTATAAGTTGTATTTTTATAGATCAATTTCTTTTAGTCTGTAAAGTTAATTTATCATACTTTTTACACACTTTCAACAATGAATTTGATTATTTATCCCTCTAAATCAGTTTTTAAAATAGAAAACATTCCTTAAACCAAACACCCCTAGTTTATTAATTAACTACGTTTTTTCTCTCTTTAATAATCTTAAAAAAAAAAAACAAACAACCCTACCTCCTAGACGATTAGACAATTGCGTAAGTTGAAGTGGAATGCTGATTTTAGAAGATGATTCCTGGTCTTTAATAGAGGATGATTATAATTTTTTTATTTTATGGAAGAGGATGATTATAATAAGTGATGAGAAAATAGTGTGTGTAGTTTAAACTGTTAACCAAACAACAAATGCCTATGTAATTGTGTTAATTTTTACGATAAACATTATATATTTTTTATTGGTTAATAGTATAATTTTTTTATATTAATATTACATAATAATTAGTTTCTATTATAAACTATAAATTAAAAAAAGTAAACTTTATTATTGTTTTCATAAAAAAATTCCTATTCAAAATCTAATCCTATTCCTGTGCCCTTGCAGTGAGACAGTTTTGTTAACCTTTAGAAGGCTTTATTATCTAATTAGTACAGTATTTTATTTTGTGGAATATATAAGATAAATATTTATTTACATAATTAAAATTTGTAATAAATAAATATAAATAGTTTTAAACATATGAATTATATTTTTTATATATAAAAAATATAACATTTTGAATGAAGGAGCATTTAGGAGTTACTCTTTAATAAGAGTATTTTTAAGAATTTTTCGTTCAACAATAGTGTTTTTAGGTAATTTTTTTTTAATCTCTTATCTCTTTTAGTCTATCCATTTAATTAAATTAATTTCACTTTTTTAAAAAAAATTATTAATATGAGAGATGGAGGTTGGCATATAATGTTGCCATTCCAAATATGAGTTATAAATGTCATTATGAAACACAAAAATGTTCAAGCTGCAAAATGGTTTTATTTTTTATTTAAATGAAGGGCGTTTAGAGGTATCGCATTGGGTCCAGGCATCCCAACAAGGTTGTTATCTTGAACCTACAAATCATCTGCAGCGCACCCTAAATATATTAAAATGCAAAAGATAACAAAACAACCGTGTGGGACATAAACCAAACCCATGATCCAAGTTGAAAATGGCTTTTAATATACGTAATTTCAAGTTGACTTATTCTATAGAGTAATTGATGACAACTTCAAGAGATTCATTAATTTTCTACTTTTGATACGGAGAAATTGATTTGTTGTACTTAATTTTATCTTTCAACATTTTCTCTTTTTGAACTCTTGGCAATGGATAGTCAATTTGAAATAATTTCATAAATATGTGCTCTGAGAATGGATTTCAGAATTAGGAGGGACTATTGATCTTTCTATAAGTTTTTGAAGACTAGAAAAGATGCCTGATCAGTTGGTGTAGTTGCTTTTAGAGTTAGTTTTAATACTACTTGTGGCAGTTGTAACTACTGGAAGAGTTTTCTCTGCTATGAATGTCATCGAAAATTGTAAGCAAAATCATATGGAAATGAATGAATGATTGTTTGGATACTTATATATAGAAAGAGATTTTTGCTAATATAGAAAATGAGAAAATTATGCAATGCTTCCATACTATGAAAACTTGTAAAGAGCAATTCTGATATATATATTGCGGTATACTTTAAGAAATAATATTAATACTAAAAATTCAAGTATAGTGGCAGGTTGAGAATCTAATTCGGGATGGGGAGGGTTTTCATCAGCGGTGATTGTTGTCGTCTTTTTAATTTGCCTGTAAATGGTCCTTTGCTTATAATCAAATGGCAAACCAAGCATGTCTCTAAATTTTCGTCTGCTAGTTGCATGAGAGTTACTGGTATCTTTGACATAGGAACTAGTCATTGTCATTATCATCAAGGTTAATAAAATAGAGAAACTGAGTTAGTATAGGCTGAGATAAATATCAGAGTTCTTTGCTTTAATTTGGTTATCATTAATTCATTACCTGCTGCAGAATTATATATGTCCCACAAGTAGTCTGACAAGACAACTAGAGCAATTTAATTAATTTGTCCCTTTTAGCTTGTTCTTTAGTGAAGAGGAAACATTCTATTTCTAATACACGTACGATATATATTGTTTTTCTGTGATCAGCTTTGCCTAAAGGCAACCTAGCAGGGATTCGAATGGGACATGCACCTTGAGGATATTATCCTTATTCATAGCCGTGGAAATGAAAGTTATTTGATTTTGATGTTGGAATATCTTTAATCTTTTATTGTTTACGTGGAAGCTAAAAATTCACGAGATCTATAATTTAGGATAATTTACCAAAAGCTACAAGATCGATAACATGTTTAATTATTAGGAATTAGATAAAATATTTGGATCTGTAGTTGATTTTTGATCTAAGCGTTTTTTGATATTTGTTGTAAGATTTTTTGCAATTATCCATTACAATCATGAACAATGACATTGTGATTCTTTCTTAATTGGAGCATCGTTGTTATTCTTTAATAAGACCTTTGTATAGGTGGGAAGAAGAGAAACTATGTGTGACTGACTTATTATAGGAGAAATCATGAACAATGATGATTGAGTATATTGGGAATCATAATATTCTTATAGTGTTTGTTAACATAATAGGATCAACAACATTAACATTTGATCATTTAAGTGTATATCATCTTATTTAGTTATCTAATGAGTTCACTTAATTTGATTATATAAAATAAAATTATTAATGACAAATAACTAATATAATTGTCTTATAATATTAGTTGAAATTAATTATTAAAATAAAAAATTCTAACATTTTAGTAATAAAGACCAGGGATTCAAACTTATGGATATGCACAAAATGTGATCAAATGTTTACATCTGCTATGTTCATTTTTAACTTCAAACATTGTAATGTCCATGTTTTTCAAAATATGTATTAGCATTACTCATGAATGATTGTATGGTTACTTATATATAGATAGACCTTGATAAATTTTCAAAAACGTGTGTGATAGCTGCTGCTTCTCCGAACCTTTTTCCTTTGTCACTCAAAAGGGATTTGAATTTTGTCTAATAAGTAATAACGAGAGTACATGTAAATAAATAACATGATGAATTCCATAATTTATCAATGCATGTTCATCTTTGTATAATAAAACTTGTTTCTTCCTCTTTCTTTTGTGACATGCGAGGATTTCTACACGAGGCACAAAGGGGTACCTTAGCATGCATACGGACACTAAAGTCCGATAAGTGATAATTGACCCAAAGGCGAAGGTGTTGCTCTGAAAAGGAAAACGAACAAAATATGGAATGTAAACAATTCTGTAAGAATAATGACGGTAATGTCTTGTCGACCAAATTCATTACCACCAGTACTATGAACAGTAAAAAAGCCTGTGCAGTATGGCTTTGTTGTTTTTTCTAGTTACAACGGCCAGTATTATGCATTAACTATATCCCACCTTCGTGAAACAAATACACTTTATCATGTTACATTCGTGTTGTATCTTGTTTAAAACAAGATTCCGCTAAAAACTGTTTTTAAAAAGAATCGTTCATGTGACGTATCGAACATCATTAGGTTTCAAATTCTGCAATCACCGGATTTAGACCAAGATCTCCATTAGTATTTATTATGAAAATTATAAAAAATAAAAAATTATGAATAATATAATTTTGTATATTTCAACAAAAAAAAATTAGTTTGATCAATGTTTTAAGAACATCAATTAATAACTATCTTAAAATAATTCAATGTGACGATTAATATTTAAGAGTGATCATGGGTTGAATCAAATTCGGATAAATCTATCCAACTCAATTGTAATTTTCAAGGAAGGAAAATAATTTTTTATATGCAATCACAGCTCTAAAATTTAAACTTTAGAATTGCATATACAATCTACCTAAATTCCCATCACTAAACCGATTATAATGGATTTTTTTTTTATAATTTTAATATGTATCCAACTCGCGTGGAGGGGGGGAAGACGTTTTGTTTAGATACAGGTATGCATCTAAAAGGAAAAACTTACAACATTACAACTAGATCATGCAATCTAAGAAGGTAATTGACAAATGACAATGATACATATGGGAAAAGCCACCATTGGAGTGCAGTAGTTGAACTGCTGCTTACTTTTTTTTTCTTCTTCTTTGCATGGGTCCAATAGTGAACGCTACCTAATCAAAGATTTTCGTTTTTCCCTAGCATTTTTTCTCACTCTTTACATGTGGTCAGTTCTACCACTTGTGACAAATTTACATTTCATTTCAGGTCTATATGGGTAAAAAAAATTAAAAAAATTAAAATTATCAAAGGCAATAAATGCAGTAATTATTAGTTTAAAACTTTTATTATTTTTGTTTTCGTTTTAAAAATTAATTTGATTTTTTTTTAAAAATGTCTTTCATAATCTTTTCTTTGTCAATTGTCTTTCTTTATTATCTTCTATTTTTTAAAACTCATTCTTTGTCACGATTATTATTGCCACACTTTCTTTTGTTAAATAAAAATGACCTACACACCGTGGTCATCATCACCATTATTTTTTAAACTTCCTATTTACTAATTGAAGAAAAGGCAGAATATAATTACATTTTAAATGTATTATTTTGTTTAATGCTTATCTTATAACACATTAGCAGGATTAGAAAGAGAATAATAAGGACATTTAATTTTCTCACAAAATTCTGAATCATTTAATAATTATTAATTAAGTCCTTGAACCCTTGAACTTATATTTATCTTCTAGTTGGGTCCTTTTATCTAACATGCATCAATTGTTCCTGACTGGCAACCAAAAATGTTGGAAAATAATACAGGGAAGAATTTCCCGTCATAAAATTGAGGACAATGGCGAGTTAGTTTTATTTGTTCTTTCAATTTTAAAAATATTTTTTGATATGTGCATGTAGTAAAAAATCAAATAATTATACATAATGTTCAAATACTTGTAAGGTTTACCTTGGGCGCCAAGCGAATATAGAGCTTGTTAAGTTAGAGAATTGGCATAGAGCATGTAATGTTCAAATGATATAACTATAAAAATAAAATAACATGAGATGACACAAATTTTTATTTGTACACGAATATATTACATTAATTATAAACTCTCCGGTCTGCGCTACAGTGTTGCAATTATTCTCATTTCACAATCCTCTTATTCACATCATAAAAATGAATGAAAGGGGTGAAAAAAATAGATAAATATAAATTCACATCTATAATACACAATATGATTTTTCTTATAAAAGGCGAAACTGATGTGAATTGAATGTAGTATACTAATAATTTAGTGAAATGTAAATGCTTTAATGGAACTGAACCAAGCTTCAGTTTCACTTTCACACAGTTTTAGCGGTTGCACTGCTGCGCTGGTCTTATTTTCCTTTTGCCGGCGTTGAAGGGGCACGCCGTCTGAACCGGCGGCACCATGCAGTTATACTGCAAACACAGGGTGCTGCTCACCGGAATCTCCGCCGTCGGGCTTATCGCGATTCCGGTCAAAAAATTGTGCTGCAAATACAATATCTGAATGCCCGCCGCCAGTAACCGCTCCACGAAGCTACCCGGAACCTGCCCTGTGAAGCCGTTGTTGTTCAGGTACAGGTTCTGCACGCTTGCTAGCATGGGCGACACCTCACCGGATAACCGGTTGTAGCTGAGATCGACGGTCTGGATCGTCACCTCATTAACCGGTTGGATTGGACCCGAGAACTGGTTTCTTTCGAGTTGGAGGTTTGTGAGAGGGAATGTGAATAGTTGGGCCGGGATTGGGCCTGTGAACTGGTTTAAACTAAGGTCCAGGAAGTTGAGCCGGTTGAGCCGGGTTAATAGCCGGTCCACCGGTCCAGTAAACCGGTTCCATGATAAAGAGAGGTACTGTAGGGAAGGAGGGAGAGAATCCTCTGCGAACGAACCGGAGAGAGTGTTGTGTTTGAGTTCGAGCCGGGTTAGGGAATAAGAGGAAGCGAACGAGGGAACAGAACCGGAGAGACGGTTGTGGCAGAGGAATAAGTTTGTTAGCTCCGGCATTGCTCCGATGGAGGGAGGGATTGTTCCAGTGAGTTGGTTGTAGCTGAGATCGATTGTTCTGAGATTCCGGAGCTGACCTAAACCTGAAGGAATCTGGCCGGAGATGAAGTTGCGGCTGAGGCCGAGGAAGCGGAGGTTTTTTAACTGAGAGAGAGACTGAGGGAGAGGACCGTAGATTCTTCCCGGAACGACGGTGAAGTCTGCGAGAGCGGAGAGTTTGGAAATGGAAGGGTCAAGTTTTCCGGTGAGACCGGGAGAACCGGCTCTAGGATCGCCGAGGTTGAGCGCGATGACTTTGTCGTCGGCGCAGAAAACGCCGGCGAAGTTGCAGGGGTCGGCGGTGAAGTCCCAGGAGGAGAAAAAATTGGAACCGGGAACATCGTGAAGGGATTTCCGAATTGATTGCAGAGCGAGGAAATCGTTGGGGTCCAAAATCCCTCGCACCGATTGAAAGAAGCACAGGAAAAGCAGAGAGTAAAAAGCGACGTCGTCCATTGGAAGTTAGAGAGAAAAAGTGGTGGCGATCGGTTTAAATAGGGAGAAGGGAGGGTTGAGGGTTGCCTTTCTGGTGAGAAATGGTGTGAAAGTTTTAATGGCGGAAGATATAGCTAGCTTGGAAGAGAAGCAATTCCTTGCTGAATCTGTGTTTGCTTTTCATCATTTAGGCTTCTCTCACAAGCCTTTCTTTGCAAATACTACTTACTACCCACACCCACACACTTTCTCTCCTTTGGCTAAAATACAAATGCCCAAGGCTGGCAAAATTATAATACTGTTTCTTAATTGCACAGTGCACGCTAATTTTGTCATTCTTTCTTGCTTTGGACTTTCAATTAAGCAGCTTCGTCTTAAACGGTTCTCCGATCCTACCTGGACTCCAAGGCTCCAAGTGTACGTTTTAGGTGCTGACAATCTTGATGGTTAACTAGTTAAACGGCTCACACATTAATTTTATTTACAATGTGACGCGTTAGATATTATTATTATTGTAAAATGTAAACATTACTAATCATTATTTATAAGAGATATAAGATTAATTTAATAAATAAATAAATAAAAAGCACGAAGAGATGGTGAATTGAAATTGTTGGGACTATTGTTGGGACACGGTCTAGGAGTGACAGCTAAGCAGTTGAAGGTAAAGTGATTTGGATCGGATTCGGTTTCACCCACTTCAGTTCAGTTCATGCTGAAGACCATGGCTTTGTCGAGCTCATACTCACATGCTTCTTGTGAATAGCAAGGGTATCTGTCCTGTTTCTCTGGATAGCAAAAATCTCATCACAGAAATAAATTTGTGTACCTTGTTTTGCTTCCAGTTATTTATCAAAGGATGTGGTGATCATTGAACACGGTTCAATGCTTTCAATCAATGAAAGGGTGCCTTCTATTAATCAAGGCTAGCTATTCATACACACATACGTTATATACTAGTATTTAAAAATATACATTCAAAAACAAATTTATTTTTTCCGTTTTTGATGTTACCAAACATTTTCGCTTCTTTTATTACTGTAACTTACACACTACTTGCACATAACAACGTAAGCTCCCTTGGGTCTACATGAATGTCTTCTAGCATCATTAATTAGTCTCTCATAAATAAGCCAAAAAAAAAAAAACTATAACTACGACTCATAAAGTCAAGCAACTATAACTTGAAACACAATGTTGTAACTTGTATGCTCCGAGCTTGATTGCCAATTATTTACTACCTATACCGTATGGGAAAAAAAGAAGAAGCAAGGGACCAATCAATTAGCTAGTATATTTTTACTTAGTATAAAAGAAATCGATGGCTTACTCTTTAGTTAGTATGTTCAAATGAGGTCGAGTCTCATTTATTTTTTTCTTGTAGGAAATCTCTCCAAATTTAGACTCACATTCGTGATTTAGCTCATTTCTGTAGGGTTTTACTTCTTTTGAGCACATTACTAACTCTTTAATTAGGAGCATATTCACATCAGGTGTTCAAAGAAAATTTCGTTGTTGTCTGACTATAGTAATAACAGTCTACTGCATCTGGCAGTCGAGAAATAAATTGATTTTTAAAGATTATCAATTTTTTGTAATAAATTTTGTTAGCAAAATTAAGTTTCTTATGTATACACAAGCGCACTTGTCGCATTTGCTTTAGCATCTTGATATACACCTTCTTGTATTAGGAAGATTTTTTATTTTCTCTAACGAAAGGATATGTCCCATTTATTGTTGTATCATTTTGGATTTAATATAATTTATATTTTTAAAAAAAAAACACACATTGTATCTCTTTTGTATGAAAGGACAACGGAGGAAGATGATTTGTCAGCTCAAACTAACTCAGTGCTAACAGACTCATAGTCAATTGCGTCCAATTCAAGATATTTGCATGCTCCAAAGCTTGTTTCGCAATTCCCATATTCTGCTTTTCACCAATTACTGTCTAGTAGAGTGGGTATGTGGCTCAACTCTCTTTCTTGGAGAGGAAGATTGTGAGTCAACATAACAGAATCAGATTTTCATCAAGTGCCCTGCTTATTATACGGGGAAGTTTATTCCTTTCCCCTGAATTGTTAATTTCTTTCTTGGCTTTTTGTTTCTGCTAAAAAGTTTTTAGGTCTTTTTTAGCTGGGTCAAACTCAAAAGCTATGCTATAATTAAGTTATAGGTCTGTTTGTTTGAGTTGAAAGAGAATAAATAAGAAGAAAGATGAATAATAAAATAAGGTGAGATTAACACTCTTATATTTTACCTTAATTCAAAACTTTTAATTTTATTTTAATGTACAAAATATGATGTTTAAGAACTTCTCCAAGAAAAATATCCATATGTGTCATTATTTGATTTATGAACTTAAAGGTAAGGGTACAAGGTAAAAACTATCGTGACTGTGAGTCCAATCTTTTTTCATTCCAAGTTGTTTGCAATCTTAAAACTCAAGTCAAACTTTAAAAAAAAAATGGTGATTTTCTTTAAACTTAAAGAAAATAACGTTAAAATAATAATTTTTTTTATATAAGTATTTTTTTAAGAAGTAAATATGATATGATTCTTAAAATAAATAAAATAGTTTTAAACAGAGACAATTTAAACAAATACATTAAAAAATAAAAATTTATTTATTTTATCAAAATAAACATTTATTTCAATAAATAAGTTTAAACACACTTACTCGTATTATTATAAGATGAGAATTGATTGGTTTAATTTTTTTAAAATCACCCAATACAAAGGAGGTTGAACATGCCCATCTCTCTCTGACCCTCTCCATCTCTTCCTTAACAAAATAAAAGCTATAGCATATTCTTAACAAAAAAAATAAAAAGTGTAAAAGGAGTATCGGACATCATTGCTATTCAGCGTAATACTCTAAGTGAATCTTTCTTGCTACTTGAGCCCATTACGTCAAGTGCAAGTATTTTCACGAATACGCAAAACAATTACAAATTGTATTATTGCTCAGTAGCCTCATAATTATTTAGGATCGTCAAATTCATTTTGAGATCTGTTGGACAAGAGATACGGTGATGGAGGAAAGTGCCTCGTATATATGCCAAACAAGAGCATGAGGAAACACGTAAATGTTAAGAAATTATTAGGTAATAGGTAATTCTAAATCATATGATTCTCATTAGTTTTCATATAACATGTACTCCTATTTAAGTGTTATTTATTTTTCTCGTAATTTAAAAAATTCAAATACAGTACATGTTTGTAGAGATTGATTGGAATTTAGGACCATAGATTGATAGTAATGCTGAATTATCTAATAATTTATCGTAAATGTAGACATTGGACCCGGTTAGTAATTTAGAGAACATGACAAAAACAATCCGGCTATATTAGTTATAGATGTGTTGAGGAACATGTGTCAACCTCGAACCTATATAAATAAGGCCATACTTGGGTGCCGTACGTACGTATGGGTTTAGTTGGTCTGGTCCCAAGACATACGTATATACATGATAGTAGCTAATACCAATATCCCGATAGGTGTACTGAGTTGATACAAATAATACAATGAAAACGAAAAATTTAGCATCATCTTTAGATACTAACACCAAAGAAACCAAATGTTTGCTAAGAGTTTGGTAAGTAACTCCCAATAGCCCAAGAAGAAATGGTTACTTAAAGATGTAATTAACTTTATCGCAGTTATCCTTTAAAGAAAAAAAAAACCCATAAAATTACTTGTATATATAATAGTGATTGGTCATGAGCACCAGAAAAAGGAATTGATTGACAATTATGCTAATCTAGTGCTGGTTATGTACATGATTATACACTCTCAGCATGAAAAGAACACTATTTCCAGCAAAACTAGGACAAAAAACGTGTTGGTGCATCTTGTATAGGAGAGCATCTTCCCTAATAACTAGAAACATTTCTTCAGTCTCTTCAAACTGTTTTCTCTGATGTTGATATAAATCTTGAAGAAAATAGTTATCTGATTCTTGAGAATTTCCTTTATATATTTGCAATTTGTTTAGCTCTAAAATTTTCTTGAGAAATCTGAAATAGTTATTACGTTGCTTTCTAGAATATATTTTTTGGAATGACAGCATGCATACTATAGAGGATTTAATGGAAATATTTTGGAAAAATGATCAATTTAATACAAGATTAAAATGATATAACAATAAGGTAAAATTTTATGAGAGAAAGGAAGTAAATTTTTTTATATTATCATTTAATTATAACTCATTATATATAATAAGTTTGTTAACTTTTATAATAATTACTTTAAAAATTATATTAATAATGAATTATGATTGGACGATAATGTAAAATTTTACATTGGCAGTGTATGATCATTAAACTCAAATTTTAATATCTTTAATAAAAAAAAGGAGAAAAGAGAAAATAGGTAGTGAATGATGAAAATGGGAATATAGAATAGGATTTATATTTTTTTATATATAAAAGAGTTAACAATCAATTTATTCTTTAAATTATAAAAAAATAAAAAATTATTTAATACAAGAGAATATTAGAGAGTGTCATTACCATCTCTTCCTTTTATATGACTGTACAAAACTTTTCCTATTTAATAAATATGTAACACTTAAACCCAAAGCTCTTTATTTCTATATAAAATTAATACAAATACCCCTATTGAAGCAAATTGAACCATGGGTGTTTCATAGTTTTTTACAAATCAAAGCAGAATTTGGAGAAAGGAACCACTATAGTTGCCCACTCCCTACACAAAAGGCCGTATAAAATTACTAAAATGTAAAATCCCTTGACCTGAAGGTATAGATAGTTTCGGTTACTTTGGTTTTGTGTCACCCGCGTTTATAATCAAGAGAATCTACGCTTGGACAAACTAAAATCAAAATCATATTCATACAATGGTTTCTCATAGCAATGACCAATAAACTTGTTACCTTACTGAGTAAAAAACGACACTCCAAAGAAACCAGTATAGTTCATTGGGAAATGAATCGTATATCTTAAAAGAAATGCCTATTCACATCCCCACCATCCCCTAGTTCAAACTGGAGACAATTCTCAAAGAATCATTCAAAAACTGGAAGTTGCATAACCCCAAAACAAATAAAAACTTGTACAAAATAAACTGTTCCATCAAAAGCTTAGGTTTCGTAGGTTTTTTTTTTTTTTTTATGATCAGCAAACAAAGATAATATTAATTAAGTGGTTCCAGAGAAACCATATTAATGAATACAAAGAGGTTACTAAGTATTTAAGGCAGCGGAGACTAAAATACTGCATAACCCCGATACAACAAAAAGCACTAACATGCAAATGATCTTTAAAACAATATATGCATTGTACTCCTGCATGATTATACATTGAACCAGCTAATATTCCACCAAAGTTCCACTGGATAAACAGCACTGTTCCAACCCAGCAACGTTCCCATCGAACGGATTGGTAACAGAAGATTTCCACCACTGTTTCGTAGCTTGTTTTGGTTTCCACTATATGACAATCATGTCGCTTGCATCTATTCCACTGTGGAAACTGAACCACCAGCAGCTTGGATTTCTTGTTGCAGCTGTAGTAATCAATATTAGGAACATAGTTAAGTACTAGTAATAGGATTCAAACAACCTGTAAGAATAGATCATTCAAGGAGGGACAAGCATTAGAAGCTACAAAATTGCCAAAGCCTTTCAGGTGATAAAGTTTTCAAGCCTCTCCTTGAACAAGATATTACACTTACTCTAAATAAGTATTGAAGATTGATCCTCAATAGAGAGTATTCTTGCTGCAACTGTTGCAGACAATTCACACACCTACTCCAATACATGTTTTTAGTGATTCCATTTCTTATCCAACTATTGTGGTGAGGGTCATATCACCATGCTCAATTTCAATCATCAGTACAAGATCTCCTTTGTTCTTATTGGTTAATGATTATGACTCTTTCAAAAGTGCTCACGAAAAAAGCACACAACAAACATGCAATATTTTAGGCTGAGTGGAAAGGCATATTCCCTAACTAAGTGCGGAAGTGGAATTTTTTTTATAAATAATTTCCAACACAGGATAAATTAAGAACAGTTGGTTAATAGCATAGTTTTCTCTTAAAAAACAAGAATACAAGTGGACAACATCTTACATTAACTAATAATCTTTTTTCTTTTGTTTAGGTACCTGATCTTGGAAACCAGTTATATTTCAACCAATAAATGACTCACTTCTGCCACCCATGAAAATATGGACAGTACTATACCCGAGGAGGGGGAGTGATGAAAGTGGGATTTGATCTCAGGACCTTGCCCATAAATCACTTCATTAGCTGAGCCAGCTAGCACCTTCAAACTCTTGATAATTTATTTATCTCTAGAGTTTAGAAGGAAGAAAATATAAAATTTACCGGAACAACATACTTTTTATCTCTTTCATCCTAACACATTAGATAAGCCAAGGGAAGTGCAACAATACTTGCTTCATAATTTGCCGCCCATAATCTTACACAGTGAAACCATGGTAGTACACAAACAAGCATTATTAATTGCAGTATATGCATGACATAAAAAAGAGGTCTTCAATATCAACAATCAGAAATATGAACAAGAACAGAGATGATCCATTATCATTACTAGATATGTTACTGGTCCCCCATCATTTCAACAGGTGAGTTCAAATTTTCATTGAACACCTAGCTCCTATGTTTCCAAAAAAAAAATGGCACTGGCTATCTAATTTTATAAAATCCAATTGCTTCTTGTGAGTTGTAAGATTTGGTTGTTTTGGTTCCTTAGACTATTCGATGAAATTCAAACATTATATTTATCATTTGACAATGGGGGCAAGTGTGATGTGTTGGCAATAAGGGTGAAAGAGTGAATGCAGAGTCGCTGATATCTTCTAACATTGCATTCATGAACAAATGCACCCTTTTATTTATTTACTAAAACATGAAATATGGAATTTTAAATGACAAATTCTGAAAAGATAAAAAAAATTAAATCTATTCTTTAAACAATCATTAAAAAAATGTCTGAATTGAGTAAATTGAAATACATACCACCAGACCAATTTAAGAAGTATTTTGTACTTGTAGCATTTTCAGTGTTTACTTCAAAATTGATTTCTGGATACAACTTCAAGTTCTTCATAAATTAATTAGTTACAAGAAAAGTCTTATTGCTTTGTGCCCAGGATTGACTACCGGGTTGTAATCCAAGCAAGCAGTAACCATAAATAATTCACAATCACAGGATACGATATACACATTTTAAGGCAATAAAGTGCATGTTCAAGAAGGGGAGAGGAGAGAATGTAATAGAAAATGAGTTTTCACTTTGCACAACTCGCCCTTCCAGGTTCTGAGCCTCGCAAATATTTCTGAAGTTAGTGCAGACATCTTTAACTCTCGCAACACCAACACTGTTAATCAAATAAAATCACAAAATAATACAAATTTCTCATAGCATATATTTCTTCTGGCTAGTGCAACACATGAACAATAAAAAATATAAAGGAAAAAGCAATACTAGATTATACCTGGCACTGCTTCCTTTGAACTGATGGACATTAGAATCTACACTTTTGAAATCCACAGGTTTTTGTTCTCTACATAGGTCATACAGATAATTAACATTCCCTTTAACCTATTTCATTCACATATAATATATTCGATCACAATAAAAGTCCTACCCCTTGAACAGAGAGAATATATATTCACAGAGCTAGTGCAATTCTATTTAGAAGTTTCTCAGAATCACCAAAGAACATGGTCATAACCTCCATCACAAAATATGGACTACTCTCATCTTGCAGTTTCTGAAGCTGATTGAACTGATCATCCAGAAATCCCTACACCCCAACAACAAGAAAACATTACCCTACATTCATTATTAAGCATGTCCCAACTATCCAGATTATCCACCGGGAAAGAAAAAAAATAGGAAAAGGAAGAAAGTTTAAAATTGAAATAGTAAATTGTAGCCATCAAAGTGATCAAACTTTTGCTTGTATTTGTATTCTATTTATTTTTTTTATCGGTAGGAATCGAAGACAAGTACTAAGTACTCTACAACAATTCACTCACGCTCTACCAATTGAACTAGACATTTTGCTTGTATGGTTAATAAAAATACGAAGAAGTCATACAAAAGATTATAAATTAAAAAAGGAGGAATTTAATTTACTCACATCCATGATGGTTTGGTTTGATTTAGTTCAATTTGAGAGGGAATACAACTGAGTTTGGAATTGGAAGGGGTTTGAGTTGAAACTAAAATGGAAATGAAAACGTTGTTTGTGTCGTGTGTTTTTGTTCAGCTACCAATGAAGGAGAGAAAGGCACACGTGGATTCCTCAGTGATTGTCAACATGCTTGCTTTTGGTTTTGTCTCACCAATATTAGTACCCAAAATTATGTAAAGTTCTTCCCCTTTTTGTTGTGGAAGTTCAGGCTGAAGGGTTGATCTTTTTGGAATTTTAGGGTAAAATAGTAAAAATTGAATTTAACATATTTAATTAGATTAATTTAGTTTAATGTTTAAAACTTTCAGACAAATTAAATTAAATTACATCAATAAACACAGTGTTGTGGCTTTTCCCCTTTTTCTTTTAAAAAAAATCAATTAACATTGTGTTGATTTGGTTTGGGTTATTAAATTAAATTAAAAAAATATTATGTTTTTAAAATTTATGTTCTGTCATTTCATATTTTACATAAAAGTTGAATTTTATATTATTGTAAATTAAAAAACTATTTACACTTTAATATTTTAAAAAATACTTAAATAAGTTTTAGGTATTCATATTCTTAATTAATATACACTTTTTTTTAATAAATTAATGTACGCTTTTTAACAACTGTAACTTTATATATCTCATTCTATAAAACATATTATATCTTTCTTTATCTAAAATATGATAAAAATAAATAAATAATATATATGAATCTAAAATGTATAAATTTCTATTATAAAAAATTATCGAGCGATTAAGTATGTCTGTGTTAAAAAAATTAAGAGTAGAACTGATTGTAGATGATTTGATTTCAATTTAAAGAAAAATAAATAAATAAATCAAACTAATTTGAATTAATTTAATTGATTTGGTTTAAATTTATTTTGAAGAACAATTTTTTTTATAAATAGAAAATAACTCAAGAAAATGAATTAGTATTCTACCTCATTCTTTGTTTTGTTGACAAGGGATAAGACTGTGTTTGAATTAAAGTTTGAAAAGTATTTTTTGTAAATTCTAATACACTAACGAATTCCATTATACTGAACGAATAACTTTTAGATTTTCTCAACTTTAAGTTAAACATGCACTTAAATTCTAAATAAAAACAATAATAAACATTGAGTAAATAATTTATCTACTAATAATATAAAACATTTTTTCACTATCAATAAACATTAAATAAATAATTTAAGAACCAATAATGTAAAATATTTTTTAATTATCATTGAATTACAAATTAACATGGTAAATTTATTAATTTTTGCAATAATTACTTTAAAAATTATACTATAATTTCTAATTAAACAATAGTGCATAAGAATTGAACTCATAATATTTATATAAATTTACTAAGCTTTTATATAAATTTACTAAGCTTTTAAACCATAACGGAGAAGCAGTTTCTTGGCATCCAACATCTTCAATTCTCACCGGAGTTTGACTGTTTTGATGGATGAGATGTCAAATTCATCAAATGATAAATATATCTAGAGAAGCTAATGTGGCTGTTTATCCTTATGTACCTTGACCCTCACAACCATGCTGTCCATTCTCTTATCCTATAATAATAATCGCACATTCCATTCTTTCTTCCAATAAAAGGAACTGAAGCAGAGTTTAGAGAGACAGTCCTTTCCACTCGTTCACATAATCAATCATCATACTAAGTTATCATACTACACCATCTGCAACTGCAAGAATGAAGGGAGGCAGAAGCATTAATGAACACTATTAATTGAGCTTTTTTACATTTTTCATTTCTTCTTGTCAAATTTAAAATAAAAATGTTACACAACTTGAAGGGAATTCCATGCCTGATTCGTATTTATAGACATTGGTAAATGACCCGCTTACAACTGTGAATGCAAGCTCAAACTACCTTTACCCAGAACTTTTCACACTATAGGGCCCAAAGTTAGCGAGCCCATGAACGTCCATCTACAGAATGTACACACGGGTGAGAGTCCCACGGAGACCGCACAATTCAGCAACAAATCAACTAAATTTTTGCTCATATGTCATTTCTTATTCACAACATTTACATTTGATTTTATATATCCTAGCTATGATTCCAGACAGCACAGATGACAAAATGACTTCATAGATGCTGTGACTTATTCTTCAACTGTGGTAATCAACCTAAAGTACGTGTGAAGTTAATAAATTAATTGGAAATAGACTTATAGATGATAGTAATATGATGATACCAACAAAACAATCACAAGATTAATTAAAATAGATGCAGCCTTATATTTTTACCTTCTTCGGAAAAGGAAAATATGCCACCAAGCATTTCATCGTTCTCCCCATGCTCCTCTAGTTGCTCTCTTTCATGGTAGCTACAGCTGCTGTCAACATCATCAGTTACAACTTCAGTTAACACGTCACTCCCATCATGCTCCTGTGTTTTGCAGTGGGTATCCTTGAAAGATATCCCAACACCTTCATTTTGCTTTGCCAAGGCTACTTCCACAAATTCAGTCTCGTGTGAAGCATGTTCTAGAACCAATGCTGAGTTCTCACTGATCTCAACACCTATAGAATCTCTTCCTTCAGAAGTTATATTTCTCCCTTGGAATATAGGACTGGCAATGTGGTCAGCGTTGAAATCAACATGTTTCAAGTTTCCAGACAGACATGATGGACTCATCACAATCTGGTTTTGTAGACAAGGCTCAACATTGATTGTCCCCATTCTTTCCAGGCATATCTCACCAAGTATTTGATAACTAGAAGCAACTTGATCCAAGTCAAGCAGATTTTCAATTCTTCTTGATGAACCTAGAGTAAATTAGTAAATATCGTATCAATGGGAGGTTGCCACAATACCACATGAGATTCAAAATAATAAAAAACTAAAAATAGACTTAGCAGAGAATGTTGATGGTTGCAAAATATAAGAAATTACTTAAACACAGTGTGGAATGTTTAGTACTCAGCTATTCATCAAGCATTCCATCGAAGGAAGAAAAAAATAGTAATATTATGAAAATGTGTCTCTATATTCTTGCACAACTCCAATGGGTCATTAATTGGCTGGAATATAATTTTTCAGTAAACTAGCTTCTTACCTCCTTCTGAGCTTTCAGTGGAACTCAGTGATGCTGGCTTTGAATGACAAATAACTGTCACATCAGCAGTTTCCTTGTCATCAGCTTGATCGAGAACAGGAGATGTAGAGCTTAAATATCTGTCCCCAGCAAGACCTCTGAACCAAAAGCCAGTACTAAGTAATTAGAATGACTAATAAATAAGATCATTGACGAGCACATACAAACGAAAAACAGTTCCTTTAGGATAACAGTTGTAACTGATTATAATGTATGCATTTTGCAAGACAATAATACTCAATTGGTCAAGGTAACAGATCCCCATAAATGCCTCCAATTCGTCAACTGAATGCAAGCAGCAGATACTTAAAATATGGATGACCTCATGCCATCTAGAGACCCTAAGAAAAAAGGTTTGCAACATTTGATAATATTGGCATTCATTTCTTTTTCTTTGTCCTTTTATTCTGACAGGCGTGCATCTATAAGTCAAATTATCTTTGACTTTGAAACCCAGACTCAACACAGACAAAATCAAAAGGAAAAGATAAAAACAAGACATTCTCTCATTCAAAGAAGCAGCCAACAAGCATGATTCAACAATCAACAAAGGTGAGATAAGACAGGAAATCCAGTTTATCCATGGCATGATATGGTGAGTCAGTTAGGGTGAGCTTGCAATACCAAGGTTGTAGTTGGAAACTTATAAACTACAATCTGTAAAATTTAGATTGAATATGTTCAACATCAATGAATATCATGTGTTCCCAAGGTAACCAGTTAAGTGAAATAAGTATTCAAATAATAAACATTATCCTTATACATTCTCCCCTGAAACAAGAAATTCTGTGAACTCTAGAGCTGCTAAAAACCCATTTTATCGTTTCTTTAATGTCCTTGCTAAAGCTCATTTTGTTATAGGCTAAATTGCAATTTTGGTCCCCCCTTTAATTCCTGATCCGCGATTTTAGTTCCCAAATATTAGAAATTTTGGTCCAATCCTCTATTCTGCATATGTTTGTTTCTTTTATTTTTTACACTTTAATTAATAAATTATTTTTTAATTCTTAAATGTTAATTTCCACCTCATCACAATACTGTCACATCATTAGTCAAACATTAAGTGTAATTGTATGCAAAATTGAGGACTAGACCAAAATTACAGATTTTTTAAAATTTGGGAACTAAAACCACAGGAAAAAATAGGGAGACCAAAATTGTGAATCAAGAATTAGAGGGAGACCAAAATTGCAATTTAGCCTTTGTTTTATAATGTACCACTGTTACAGTAAATTTTTGTCATCCAAAAGTAGTATTAATCAGATAGAATGACATGATTTGATAAAGCATTGACACCATACACAGATCGCAAAATCTGCAAGGAATGAAAAAGAAAATAGTCACCACCTCTCATTCCAGCTTGATCTGATGCTATGAAAATGGTCAAAAACAGGAAGCAGCTCCTTTCGCCTTATTTCAACTTCATTAGCAGGGACCTTTTCAATTTCAAACTCCCCAGTACCACTGAAACTAGCTCCTGCACAACTCATTGAATAGAAACAAATCTGAAGAAGCAAAATTGTTAACTACAAATTCATAGTATTGTATATGAAAATCAGAACTTGGCACAATAAATACCTTAGACTTTTGCCATATGGGTAACCTTCCAAAATTCCCTTGCACCTCCGCATTAGACAGATACCAATGGAACCTGTCTTGCATATTCTCACTGGACGATTTTACCATCTTTTCCCCTGCCTCATCTCTTGAGCCCACAAAATCCAATCCATGGAAGTCACTATAACTTATTTTCTCTTGAACTCCCTCAATACCTCCTTGTCTATCAAAGGTACTGCAGCAAGAATCCCCTCTTTCTGGCCATTCTGACCTTCTACATACATCCCACCATTGAATAGGTTCAACTTTGACTCTGAACTCATCCTCCTGCATATGCAAGACTGAAGTTGACTGGTTTCTCAAACCACTATCAGTTGTTCCTAAACCAACAGATGGCAGAAGTTCATGTTGAACTACATGACCTGAAGGTGTATATACCAATATATGTTCTAAGGGTTTTGCCTTTGAGTTAACAGGCTGTTGCGAGTGAGACAAGGAATTGTGAAAGATGGCAGCAATGGCACCAGATGGCACAAAAACTTTTTCAGTCACATTTGTAGAAGAGTTGTGAACAGTATTAAGCCATCCAAAACTACTATATTTTATCCGGCTAGCCACAGAAAGAACAGCAGGTGCTGGAGGAGGCAAAGATGGCTGGTAAGGAATGGAAGCCGGAGTATACCACCAAGGCAGAGAAACAACAGGGAGTAGGGACGGTTCTTCACCCTGAGAACTAATAATTTGAAAGCCAGTATCACCCCCAAAGGGTGACAAAACAAAAAGATGACAAGTACCCTTGGATGAGACAATTGCAATCCACTGACTAAAATTACTGAAACAAATGTCCTGAATCATCTGGCAAATAAGAAAAAAAAAGATCAAAAGGGTATGAAGGCAAGCTATAAAAGGAATATCGTACTTGAAAAGCAAGCAAAATAAACCCATCAGAACTAAGATATACTGACAGCTGGTGTTATTCCGCGATGAAGTTTATAAAGATGCACATGAGAAGAGTTCCAGTTGGAGCTTGGAGTGGCTGAACTCTTGCATGTGAATGATGGCATTATCCGAAATATATTAATGTTATTCCCATATACTGATGCAGTGACCAGAAGGGTCCCACTAGGGTCAAAACATAGTGCAGATATAGGACTAGTGTGAGCTTTGAATTGTGATATGATACTTCTAGAAACAAAATCCTGGACAACTACCTGCAATCAACCAAATGACACAAGAACATGTTGGATATTAACATCTCATATAAAGCCCACAAATATCTAACTTATCAATTAGTCCAGGCATCATGAAACAATACCAACCATTCCCGCATTATCTGCATCAATTCCTGTAACCCTATCGACTTTCACACCTGAATTTGATGACACGGGAGAAGAGGAACCATCAGGAAGCAGCTCTTGACAGTATTTGATTATTCCGGCAGCTAAATGTCTACTAGACTCCATTGCATACCGAGCCACTAAACTACCACTGCTTGGAGAAGTTGATGGACTAATTCCCGGAGAAGCACTGAAGTTTTGTGGGCTTAAGCAACCTAAATTAGAGGGCAGGGGGCTGTTAGAAGCATATGCCAACCACCTTCGACCCAGAGCCATTGGACCATAACCAACATTAACACCAGTTGTTCCTTGTCCAGCTAACTGAGTAACAGGATAAGTGAGAACACTTAACTTATTCTCAAGAGTCGAAGCATCAAAGCAGTGTATCTGCAAAAATAATCAACAAAATGCATCAATTATTGTATACATTACACAAAAAAACTAAGTCAAATAGATCCTATTATCTTTATGTGACAATAAAGCTCTAATATAAGTATTAAAATTTCTACAAGACACCGGAGAAATCACTGCATACTTGTGTTGCAAGACCAACCGCTACTATCCTTGAACTGCATCTGATCATACACACAGTTGAACGGAACCTCAGAACATGAACATAAGAGTGAGACTTCAAGGAGTAAAACTGAACAACGGTTGAAGAATTGACATTGTTCCTCGTTTGGGTTTCAACATTACCATCCCTTCCTACACCACTCAAACTGGTACTTTTGTGGTTTACCTTGCTAGTGTCATCCCCACAAACAGCCAACAGTAAAGGGTGTGACTTTCTGAATCCCTCCTGACCATCACAACCTACAGCCAAGGGCTGCATCTGTAAAAAAGAAACTGGACCATCGCGCTTTGAGACCAGTTCACTGAAGCCAGAGGCATCCTCAACATCAAGAACTTGAAATCCATTCAGATAACCAAGTAAAAGAACACGTTTGAGGTTAGATGAATCAAGCTCCAGTGTATCAAAACCAGCCCAGGTTACCTATCCACCAAGTAGTAAAAGGCACGTGATATTGGATACATTAGCTCATGTAATATAAAGGTCAAAGAAGAAAGTCCAATCATCATAAAACAAATGAACTGGAAAATGTAAAATTAGCCAAAATGCAAAGCAATTAATGTGCAAAATGTTGGGAAATCTATAAACCAAGTCAAAAAGCTAATAAAGCAAAATCTGCAACAAAACCCTGTACAGAGGATTTAAAACTCGTATAAATTCCAATGTGAATTTTGTTAAACTATACAAACTCTATATCTATATCTTCATATCATTGGAAGTAATTATTAAATTAACATTCCCTACGACAGCTTTCAAGTCCCAAAATCCCGAAAAACTATTGAGTAGATTCACAAATATTGTCCCCCGGAATCAGTTTTATAACAAAAGAAAAAAAACTGAAGGTGAAGATGAAAAATTCAGGGTTGATTTTTTCTTTTACATACAATTTTCTCCCAAAATTCATCCCTGATTGTTTTCACCCTCATTTCCCATTGAAAGGCTATTCTACATCAATTAACAAGTTAGTAAAGCCACCTCAGTGAGCACTTCCATTAGACAAACACAAAACCTCAGTGCAAATAAATGATATTCCCTAATATCTTCAGTGTAAACTCTAAACTACGCATTTATAATTATAGAGCTAATCCAAGAAGAGATACAATAACACATTTGCTCTACAAAGTAATAAAGCAAATATGTATAGTTGGTTCTTTTTCGTGATCAACTCCTTCTTCCAGTGTTAATATTCAATAAGCAACGCCAACAAATAGGTTTATCTATCCAGCGGTACCTGATCTTTGTGATCCTCCGAAGACGAGGAAATAGAAGCTGCGAGGGAGGCGCCGGCGGAGCGCACGGTGGAAGCAACGGTGGTGGCATTCGTTGACACAGTTTTGAGGCATAGAGAGACAATCCTCAACGAATTCGGCAACAAGCCGTTGTTCTTCCCCTTTCCTGTCTTCATGATGATTAATCTCCTTCTCCTTCGGCACCGCCACCCTCAGCCGCGTCTACTTTCCCCGCCGCCGCCGGAAACAACATTTCCGATCAGAAAAGGAACAAAATATCATCCGCGAACGCGATAGAAGACTTCTCTCACTCTGTTTGAGTTTTTTTATCAGCAATTTCTGATGGCGAAAGTTTCTCTCTTACGAGTTTCACTTTCGTTTATCGCTCTCTCTGTATGTCCATGACTCTCTTACCCGGTGTTGTTAGACTCTGCAGTTTTATTTTATTTTATTTTTCTTTGCCTTTTCTCTCTTCTTCTTCCTCCATATTGTCTCTCTCTGGTATTTTTCAACGAAAAATAAGCTGATGAAAATAATGGATTGGGCTTGCATTGTATAACACTCTAATCTAAGCAAGCAAATTAAAAAAAAATATTGTGCTGCACAAGACTTTCTTTTGTTTTTTAAGCAAGATTTTCTTTAGTTTGGTTGTTGAAATAAACTTGATAGATACTGTATTATTTTATAGTTTAGTAGTTTAAGTTTACTTGCAGTCACTTCATAAATAAATTTTTTTTTCTTCTATCAACTGAATTTGTTTATTTAGGTAAAAAAACAACAAACTACCAGAAACGAGTTTCGAATAAATTTTCGTACTTTCCATTTTGGTCATAAAATTAGGATCGTGTTTCTCTTTTTATCAAAGTACATGGTAATATTAAATTACTAACAATGAATAATAGTGGCATTATGATTATGTTTCAGATATTATTTATCTTGTTTGAAATATTCACCCAAAAAAAGTCTTACTAAAAATTAACAATATTATATCTTCAATTAAAATAAAATTTAAAAACATAATTAGTTTTTTATAATATTCATAGAAAAGGTAATTACTTAAATATTTTTAATTATATTTATTTTATGACGTTAAAATAATGACTTAAACCATTACATACTTTTTCTTCCAAATTATCCGGTTATTCATTAACAAAGTGATTGCAATAATTGTTGCTAGGAACAAACATTCAAGTATATCCATAGAGTCATCAAGATGGGTTTCGACCCACGCCACGCTAGAGGTGGATCAAGTTCAATCTAAAAATTAAAAAAAAAAATCAGTACCAATAACTTTTCAGCTCGGCCCACTTAGCTCATGGGTTAAGTGAGCTCAACCTGTGGGTTGGTGGGTTAGCCCGTTAACCCACCAAATTTAAATAATATATTATTTTATTTTATTATTATTATAAATTTATAATTATTAAAAAATTAAATTTTTATTTTATAACTAACAATCCGCTTTTTTGGTGTCCAAAATAGGTATTATTAGGCACCAAGTCCCTAAAATAGGTGGTATGATGAATGTTTTAAATGGTGCAATAGGGCAAGTCTAGATAATAACAAAACCCAATTAATTAACAACTATGAATTTGTTAATGGTTTGCAAGGCAACTACGCTGCACCTTTCTTAATTTCTTAAAAATATAATTTCTTAATATTTTATTGGTATTTAATATTATTTAATATATATATATATATATATCAATAAATTTATCTTTTTTTAAATATTTAGTATCATATTAAATATAATTACATTAAAATTGAGTAAAAAAATTAATTATATTTTTAATTAAGCACGTATTATCTTCAAACATGTTTAAGCCTATTGAAAATTTACATGATTTGCTCCTTATGTGTATAAATTAAAAAGAAAATAGTAAATATAAATTTATAATTATTTAAATTTAAATTCATTAAACTTTTGCATTATAAAATATTTATAAAATAAATTTTTTATTATTTTATAATTTATTATAAATAATTCATTATAAATGAAATTTGTAAGTATTATGAATATCTTTTAAAATTAAACATATTGATGATCAATCTTTTCATGAGATTATCATCATAAAATACAATATATCAAATATTATGATTTATTAAAGTAATTTATCATATATTTTCTTATAACCTGTATATTTCATATTCATTAATATTTAAATAAGTAAAAAGAGTAAAATATAAAATAATTAACTTAACTTTGAAATCATCAAAGATATGAGTATAGTTTTATAGCATATAATCATAATAATTGTTCTTAAAATAATCATAACAATAATGTGAATAAATTTTACATTTATGTAATTTCTCACTCACATAATTAATATGAAGTAATGGGTAAAAGCATGACAATAATTGTTCTTAAAATAATCATAACAATAATGTGTGTTGTTTTATTTATTTGACTTATTGATGATATTGTTTATTTTTTTTGTCGAAATTAATGGTGATGTTGAAAAAGAAGAGGAAGTTGTTCTGGATTTCACGGTACATGACTCTAATGTTTAATTTCAATAGTTTAGAAATTTATTTTTGATGATATTTAAATTTCAATTATCTTAATGTTGAATGTTTATTTTGAAGACTTCAATCACTCTAATATTGAATGTTTGGATTTGATTTAATTTGTTTTTTATATTGGATTTTATTTTAAGTTGTTTGGAATAAATTTAGTTTTGTTAAAAAAAAAAAAACAGGAAAGTGGGTCAGCCGGCATAACCATCGATCTGTGATGGGTCAGGCCGGGCTGACATTTTGTTAACCCACACAAAAGTGAACCGAGTTGGGCTAGCCCACTTTTAACTCAACCCGTTACGAGTCAACCCACGTGGACTGAACTGACCCGTTTTGACAGCTCTAGATAATCAGGGCACAGAAAACAAAATGTACCACGATATGTGTTATGTACCCCAAAAAATATGCAAATAGGTGTTCATAAATTATTCAATCCAATGATAACCGGATGAATCAATAATCAAACGAATAGAAAATAAGTAAAACCAAATTTGTAAAACCGACTTCTAAAAACATAAAAGTAAAATAAAATTGAAAATCATTCTATCAAAATCTCTTTGAATTGGATTGAATCGAATAAGATTTTGAACAAAATCAATTTGACGATGAATCAAGAAAAATTAAAAAAATTAAATCAAATATTTTTTTTATATCGAATAATTTAATCTGCGAACACCCTGTTATAAAGAATATTTAATTACACGAGAACAACTAATTATAATTCTCAGATTATATTTAACAGTCAAGATTACAATCCCAACTAAAAAATGCATGTCTTCTATTATTCACGTTTTCTTTCTACATCGTGCGCAACTCTGGTTCTCTCCCACTCGGCCGGATCACGGCAACCATGGGGGCCTTGGCCACTATCTTTTTTAATGTAGTTTTTTGTATTAGGTAATGTAAAAAAATTAATATTAAGTAACTATTTTTCTTTGAAAAGTTCTAAATATCTAAATAATATTATTTAAGTATTACTTATCATTTTCATATTTTAATAAAATATTTTATTCTTTTGTAATATTTATTGTAGAGATAATTATATTTATTGTAGTCATTGTCACAACAAATATTTTTCTTTTTTAATTTTTCAATTTTTTTTAAAAGTAAATTATTCTTCAATAGTTATTGGCTACTATTGTTCTAAAAGATAATTTAGTTAGTAACGTAGCTTATTCAAATTTAGTACGTTTTTGGAATATGATTAATATCAATTTTCATAAGAAAGATATAGTTAACATAAATATTAATTTTTATTATAAATTAATTAAATTTCTTGGTGACATATGAAATTAGTTATTGTCATTTGTAAATTAAGATATTTAGAAATAGGTTTTTTTATGAATGAAAAATATGTTTGATATTTTTATGTAAATGTATTCTCTATTATATATATTTTTTAATTATTTTATAAATTATATGGATATTTTCTATGTAAAATATATAAAGTTGGATGGTAGTTTAGATAAGCATGGAAGTAGGCATGACAATGAAACTCGTATCGGTGGGTGTCCGTCCAAATTCATCTCGATTTTGACGGGAAATATCCGAGTTGATCAGGTATGGATTCAGGTTTGAGGATTATTCGACTTTTTTAATCGGGGTCGGAGACAGGGATGCCACTAGTTGTCCCATACCCATTCACAAAAAAAAACTTTTATATAAATCTTAACGGGAAATAAGGTGAGGATGGGATACCTGATACCCAACGAGTACGAGGATGAGGTAACAAATTTTAACGTACGGGTATATGTTGGGGAGTCGAGATCGAAGATTGGGGAGACAATATTCGTCCCCATCTCATCCCATTGCCATATCTAATGAAAGGAATGTTTATAGTGGTTAGAATTTTTATATATTTGATACGAGTCTATGGAATGCATGTGTAGATTGTAGAGTTAAAAAGAAGAAAGAGAGGCAAAAAGAATGAAAATATATATAGTTGGTAACAATGAAGTCCGTAGTAAATTACTACCATGTTCTTTTGTGTACGGCAAAATTACTATCATGTAATTACATTGTCAATTGGTGGACCAAGTTTGCAACTAGCAAGCCTATTTTCTGTGTTGATGGTAAGGTATTGGAATTAGGACCGGTTCTAAGCGTAAAATAACTTGAAGTTGTTGTTTTATGCTTACAAAAATATTAGGGAAAAAAATATTAATAATTATAAGACTCATATTTTCTAATAATATTCATAAAAAATAATATAGAAAAATTATAGTTTTATTTTTTGTTAAGACCCATAATTTTATTGTTTAATTTCATTTAAAATTAATTACTCATTAATTCTCATTAATTAGCTATTTATTGATTGGTTATATCAAAGGTCTCTCAATTTGAATTATTAATTTTTATTTAAATTAATCTGAAATCTCCTTTCTTATTTTCTTCAATTAGCGAAAGTAATTCAAAAGTCACTTTTTATTATCTCTCAAATTAGATGAAATATCACTCTTATTTTTATTTATACTCTTTGTGGCTCTTTGTTTATACAGATTATTCATTCCTTTATTCTCATTTGATTGATTAAGTACGCTTATTGATCTTTTTCTCTTTATATTCTTTGTTTTGGTTTTGAGTTGTGACTTGACTTTGCTACTCCTGTCCTGATTTACATGTAAGATATTACACATGTTATTTTAATAATTCTTCTATCCATTTGGCTAAATCATTTGAATCTTTTATGTTTTTTTTGTCTTTTGAAATATGATTGAAATTTTTATAATTTTATTTTAATCCAATTCGGGTATTATTTTGGTAAAATTTCTTGAAATTCTAAAATATTTTTGTTTTACATTTATTAGTTTTGGCGTTTACATAGCATTGTGGTAAAGTATGTCAACTCAAATAAGTATATAAAACAATTCATTTGTAAGTTGACAATCAAGTTTTATTGTTCTAACATATTTTTTCATAATCTTGATTTATAATTTTTATTTATTTTTTATACACTAGTTGCTTTATTTCAAAATGTCAATTTGAAAATTTGAATATGATTATTCAAAACTTAAAAAAAAAGAGTTAATGCTTTAATTGAATCACAAAAAGGGACTATAGATAGATTTATTATAATAGATAAAAATAAATATGAAAATATAGGTAATTACTTGTTGGATGAACAAGTTAATAATGTAGAAATGGATGAAAATGAAAATAGAGAAGTATTACTTAATGAAGAAGTTGACAATGTAGTAATTGATGAAAATGAAGATAGCGAATAAGTATTATTAGTTAATGAACAAGATTATATTGATTCCCAAACTTAAAATGAAAAAGAAGAATAAATTAATAAATTAAAAGAAACAACTATTAAAAATATATATGATCCAAGTCAATGGACAAATATTATTACAAGTTTGAGAGTTTTATTAGTAGAAAAAAGTCCTATTGAAATTACTAATATAGATTTTCCTAAGGATGAATTCTCAAGGCATTTTTCTTTATCATTTTACATTCAGAAGTTGTCTAATGGTGAACAATATGAAAGAAGATGGTTAATTTATTAAGATTTGGATAAAGTTTTTTGTTTCTATTGTAAATTGTTTAATCTTGTTTCTAGTACAATTAAATTAGCTAATGAAGGTAGTAGGGATTGGAGAAATATTAGTCATAAGTTGAGGAATCATGAGATAAGTAATGGGTATATTACTAATATGAATTTATAGATTAACTTAGAAACAAGGTTACTAAAAAATAAAACAATTGACAAACATGTTCAAGAACAAATAAATAGAGATAGGAAACATTGGAGAAATGTTTTATTTAGAATTATTGCGGTTGTTAAAACTTTTGCAAAGAATAACTTAGCACTTCATGGAACAAATGAAAGAATTTACAAAGAAAACAATGAATTTTTTTTAAGTATAATTGAAATGATTGCAAAATTTGATCCTATAATGCAATAACATATTCGTCAAATTAAAGATAATAAAATTCATAACCATTACCTTGGACAAATGATGCATGATGAATTGATAAATTTGTTAGCAAGTGAAATTAAAACAAATATTATGCAAAATATTAAGAATGCAAAATATTTTTCAATCATACTTGATTGTACTCCTGAAGCAAGTCATAAAAAACAAATGTCTTTTATATTACGGTGTGTAAATGTTTCTTCAACTCAAATGCAAGTTTTTGAATATATTTTAGAATTTTAAAAAATAGATGATACAACTCGAAAAAGTCTTTTTGATGCTATTATGAATGAAATAAATAATATTGGACTTGATGTTAGTAACTTAAGAGGACAAGGTTATGATAATGGATCAAATATGAAAGGAAAACATCAAGGTGTTCAAAAAAGAATTTTAGGCGTTAATCCTCGATCATTTTATTCTTCATGTGATTGTCATAGTCTAAATTTGGTACTTTATGATATGACTAACTCTTGTCCTAAAACTAGATCTTTTTTGGAGGATTACAACGCATGTATACTTTATTTTCTTTTTCAACAAAAAGATGGAAAATTCTAAAAGTCATATTCCTAGTCTAACTTTCAAACCATGGTCACAAACACGATGAGAAATTCGTATTGAAAGTATAAAAGCTTTAAGATTTCAAACTCCACAAATAAGAGATGCTTTATTAAAATTAGATGAAATTAATGATGATCTTAAAATAAAAAGCGAAGCTAATTATTTAGCAACGTATGAGCTTGGAAATTTTGAATTTTTGTTAAGTATGACTATTTGGTATGATATATTATTTGTTATAAACTCCATTAGTAAAAAGTTACAATCAAAAGATATGGATATGGATGTTGCTATAAAACAATTGAAAGGTCTTATTTCTTTTTTTAAAGAAATATAAAGAAGATGGATTTAAAAATACTATAATTTTTGCCAAAGAAATTATTACTGAAATGGATATAGAACCTAAGTTTCGTGAAAAAATGTGTTATTTATAGGAAAAAATCATTTTATGAGAATATTGATAATGAAGTTGTAAATTTGCTTAAAGAATCATTTAAAATTGATTATTTCTTGTATATAATAGATCAAACAATTATCGCATTAAGAAATAGATTTGAACAATTAAAATATATGAAGATATTTTTGGTTTTCCATTTAGCATTAAGAAATTAAAGTTTTTGGATAGTAATAACTTAAAAGAATATTGTCTTAATCTTAAACGTCATTAAAACATAATAATTACTCTAATATTGATGGATTAGATTTATTTACAAAACTAAAAATTATAAGAAAAATTATACAAATAGAAAATGATATATCGATTGACATACTTAATTTTATAAAAAGAATTAATTCTTTTCCAAATGCATTTATTGTTTATAGAATAATATTAACAATTTTCATAAGTGTTGGTTTGGTAGTTTTTTTTTTCAAAATTAAAATGAATTAAATGTTATTTAAGATCAATAATATCTCAAGAAAGATTAAATAAATTAGCTTTAATATTACTTGAAAAATAAATATTATAGGAATCAATTATAATAAATTAATAAATAACTTTGCATCCTTAAAAACTCAAAAAAATAAAATTTCAATAAAAATATTAATTTTTGTTAAAAAAAATTATTAGACTAAAAAATATTTAATTTTTATTTTTTTTTAAGTCTCTAAATAGGTTGAGTCGACCTTCTAAAAATGATGTTTTAAATAAATAAAAAACGAGTCAACTTATATTAGAAGAATGGGGTCATTTTTTGCTTATATGCACGAGAATGGGCAAAGTAAGAAAAAAGTTGCTTCTTATGATAAATAGAGTTATTAACCCTAAAAAAAATCATTTTATTGCATTTAAAGGTGATTCTATGCAAAAGAATTCGATACTTTCACTGAGTCCAATCTTTATAAAGAAGAATAGTTACTTGACGAATGAGAAAGTTTCTACATAAACAACACCTTTCCAAATTTTGAAATCACCCTGTAAATTTTTAAGATTTGATTTCGTGTTAATTGAATTAGGAACGTGTGATCACAATTATTATTATTTTTAGCAAACTTCTATTTTAATCTTGGAATTGTACTTTTAAAGTGGGAATTATACGCAGTAAAATATAATACAAGACAAAAACTTAATTTTTTTTATCTTATATTTTATTTGTTCTACAATATACAAGTAAAATAATATCAATTTTATTATAATATATTTTTTAATCTTAATTATTAATTTTAAATACAATTCATATTATTATTATATGTACCAACAAAACTAAATCCAGTGATAAGGATTGGGACGAGAAGAGGAAAATCAACATCTGTGTAGTGAAAACAATATTTTGGATTCATCACTTTGATTGAGCGTAAGGAGACTTGGAGAGTCTGGGGAGAGAGAAAAGAGAGAGTGGGGGAGGGAGACGTGGGAGTGCAAGATAGCGGGGAGGAAGAAGTGATTATTTTTGTCTTTTCAATCTTTACTATTTGAGATAAAAAAAATTATTTCATGATTTTGTAAATAACAAGAAATTGAATGTGTTTTGTCCATCTTTATCTCATTTATGCTATCTCATGATAATTTTTGAAATCAAACATAAAACAATTGTATTTGATCCTGATATGTAGTATGTTTTTTTAACAAATCAAACGAATATATAATATACAATTTTATAAAATTTTAATTTTAAACCCACCTTTGCAAAGTTGTTATTTTTTATTCTTTAATATACAAAAAATATGATAAAAGGAGTAGAGTAAATGACTAAATATAGTTTCACAAAATTAGGAATTAAAATAGTAGTTTTATAAAATCAGAAATCATAACTGACTCTTATATTTTTAAAGACTAAGTTGAGACTGAGAGTTCACGGATTAACCAAAAAAGGATGAGAGTTCACTTTTCTTTTTTCTTTTTCTTTTAATATGATTTTTGTTCATCTTAAATATGTATTTTGGTAATCAAACTGATATCTCTTAAAATAAAATTGTACTTTTCACATAATATTTTTTTAAAAAAATCTCACATGTTTTGAAGAAGATTAATAGGTTGCCCTAATAAACAAAATGTGGATGAGAATTGGGAGAAAATAATGTATTTCTTTCTTTCTTTCAAGTAATTAATAATCTTAAGTATTTGACTTCTTTGCAAGAATCTATCATGAGCATGTTTGAGAGACATTACCATACTTTTGTGTTTCATAAACTACAATATATTCGGTTTGTTAGGGGCAATTTCTATGTGCAGAAACTCCAATTCCTTCAATGACGTATGGGGGGAAAATGTAAAATTGGAAAGGATTAGATACATCACCATCATCATTCTATCACAATTTAGTGTTGCTGTTACTCGTATGATTTATGTTCCTTTCAATTAATCAGAATCGTCAAGAAGCTCTTCTTGAAAGACTTTTCGGAAGAATGGATGTTGAGATTTCTTCGTGAACTTAAAGCAGCTAAGGTTACCATTCAAAAGTTGTACAACCTGCACCAATAGGTCAATTGCCAAATCATGAGCTTTTTATTTTTTTATTTTTTTATAATGCCAAATGATTAACTTTGTTATAATTAAACAGAGACCCCTAAGAAGTATCTAAAAGGGTTCCATTTTCCTGGGGTTTAATTTATTTACATACATAAGTGATTAAACTTTTGGGTAAAAAAAAACTCAAAATTTCTAAATCAAGTCAGTTAGAGTTGCATATTGTCTGCCACTAGTAAATTTGACCACGGTAAAAATAGAAACTTGTATGGAAGATATAAGCATTATACAACATTCAATATACGCCACAAAGATTCATGAAGAAAACACGAAGTGAAACAAATAATCACGTCATAAATAGAATAAGAAAAGGCAAATTCCAAAGTGAAAACTACGTTTAGTTGAAATTTTAGAAGAGCAAGAGAACGTGCCTGTTTCATAAAGGGACGATGAATAGAAGATTGTTGAATGCATAAAGAAGCCGCCCAGAGCATAATTTTAATCTGACGACAGTCAAAATCATCGGCTAATGAAGGATCAATCAGCTCCCTAATAGAATTCTTTTTCAGCAAAGGTTTTGCCTGAAAAAGAAAAGTATTAGAAAAATAAGAAATTACCCTATTACTATCATTCATAATTAGATGTTCAAACACGCAATTTTATTTGTTTATTTATTTTGTTGAATTGCACAACATACCCACAAAACAAGGCTTTGTTGTGAATGATCAAGTGCTCGTCTCCCTGTGACTAATTCTAATAGCACTACACCAAAGGCAAATACATCTGTTTTCTCATCCACTATCCCATGAAGCAAGTATTCAGGAGCAAGATAACTGCGCAGTCATAATTGAAAATTGAGTTAATTCGAAGTTACAAAAATGTACAACACGTAATCATTTAGGAAGGTCACAACAAACCCAAAAGTCCCTTCAATTTTTGAAACAGTGTGATGGGTCCAATTCTCTGGTAGCCATTTTGCTAGCCCGAAATCACAAATCTGCCAAAAATAAAAATTCTCAACTTTTCAAATTATAATTTATTCTTAAAGCTTTATGCAGAAATAATGTCCACTTACGCATTAAAAAACAGTGCAATTCATTTTAGGTTGTTAGAGTATAAACGGGAAAAGAGACAGGTTTAATGATTTCATGTCCTAACAAATCCTGGGATCTTCCAAAAATTGTTTGTCTTTACGAACCATAAAAAAAAATGCCAAAAAGCCTGAGTATGTGGTGATGAATCATAGAATCATATTTGCACAAAAGAATCCTAATGCATATCCATACCTGCGGCTCAAAGTCCTCGGTAAGCAAGATATTTGCTGCTGTTATATCTCTATGGATAATTCTTCTTTGACAACCTTCATGAAGATACATTATACCCTTAGCTGTTCCTAATGCTATTTTCTGCCTTATAGACCATGGTAGTTTCTCCTTGAAACCTAACATCAGTGAAGAAATTAACAACAGTAAAATGAACTGTAATGGTAAAAATTGGATAAATAGTAATGAACAATAGACCTACCATTAAGCACTGAAGCTAAGCACCCTTTTTCAGACAACTCAAGCACTAAATGCATTCCTCCCTCCACCCCATAGCCAACTAACTTAGCAGTATTGGGGTGGTTTACATGAGCCATTATGCCAAGTTCTGATAAGAAGTCCCCTATAGTTTCATTTTCTGTTCCATGTGTCAGCCGTTTAATCGCTACCAGCTGACCATTTGGCAAACAGCCTTTGTAAACCTCAGCATAACCACCCTTTCCAATAAAATTTTCTGCAACCAGCCAATGTAAAATGAATTTAATTTCTATATTATCCCAGTATAAAAAAAGTTATACTTCAATCAATCAAAAATTAGTGTTGGTATTACTTATGGATATGACTTTTAAAATAATTTTTATAAAAATCAATAAATTTATCGTATATTATTTGTTATATTCTTAATTTGTGATTGAATAATACGGTGAAAAACTTAACTTTTTATGATTTGAATAACAATATAACTTTTTACACCATCCATTAATAAAACTATTTAAACTATTTAGTGATGTAAAATTATCTAACTTATGGTAAGAAATGTAAACCTGAAGCACATTGCATACCTTGGGTGAAGCAATTGGTTGCAATTTGTATCTCATGGTGAGTAAAGATCTTCCAGGGTGGTCTATGCAAGGACGAATCTGCATCTATTATAGTCTCCCTCATGCTACTGCTCATTCTTCTCGAAAGCTTGAGGACACTAAGAGGATGCAATGTGGCTATTGGCTTCTTCGATGTGTCCCTCAACAATTGAAGAAACGCAAGCCACCTAGAACCGGGTTTTGACTTATCAGAATCCACAATAGTACTGGGTTCTTTGGAAGAACTAGTTTCTGATTCCGAGCTCTTGAAATAGTCCTCAAGAACACCAACAGGGGAATCCACCTCGTCCTTCATTTTCCGAAGCCCGCAAACCCAGAGGGTCCGAACTAAAGAGAATAAATTACAAATCCAAATCCAACACGAAAGTGTGAAACTTGATGAAGCAGGGAACACATAGTGGATAAGATGAGGAAGAATTTGAAGCGAGTAGACAAATAAAAAATCTGACACGACAGGAAAATCTAGGAAACCAAATTAACGAGGATAAATTTGAAAGGGCATTGTGGGGAACGGTTGTAGAAGTTTAAGTTAATGGAGCTATCAACATAATTTTGCTAGAAAACAATGAGGACTTGGTTGAGTGTAAGAATGAACGAAGCCCGAGGAATAAGTGAAAGCAACGCAACAACGAATGTATCGGAACAGGTGCACTGAAAAATCACATGGCAACACCAACACAACATCTCAGTTACCCACAACGTGAAATCAATTCACAGCAAGGACAACAAAAATTTAATCAAACATTACATGCTGCAAGTAAAAGTGAGGTAGCTGGAATGCCATAAAGACAATATCATAGGTTATTTTCATTAATGTTTTGTTTTTTGTTTCTCACTTTCTTTTCTTGAGACTTGTAACACTTGTAACACAGAAGGGGTGGGAGACCAGGAGACAGAAGCGTGAACAGAGATGAAGACATCAACCGTTAGTTATTACTTAGCCTTCTCCATTCAAGCAAACAACAAGCTTCTCGCAATGTCGCTTTCTAGTTTAATTGTTTAAACGAATTTTTATGACTCATTCACGCAAAAGAGAACGATTGGATGATAAGAATAAATGGTAATGACATCACTTGTGAGACTGTTATCTTGGCTTTATGAAGTTATAATTGCGGATGATTGCCTATAGAATAAGAAATCAAATCAGGCTAAAATATGTTTTTTTTTTTCTTCAATGTTCGAAATTTTTTGTTGTATGTTTTTTGTCTTCAATAAAATTTGATATCAATTATATATCTAAACATTACTCTGATGACATATCTTAATTTTGTGAGAATTAAGAAAATATTAAAAATTTTACAAGGAATTTTGAACATTTTCTTATTTGCCCGGAAAAAATTATTTTAGCCAATAAAACTATTATTATTATATGATGATAATGCTATGGAATTATTTTTTAATTTTATTTTACATTTTCTTTCTATTGCAAAAAAGATGCTGCAATGTCTTTTGTTACTATTTGAATTCTCGAAGACGACGAAGAAATAGATAACAGTGAACTAAAGATGGCCTTAACTGCTTGTCATGGATGGTAATAGCTTCTTTGGTCAGAGAAAGGCTCTGTTTTGTGTCTGTGGTCTCCTCTTGATTTATTGGGGCTATTCGGCTTGTAGCTAACTCAGTTAGGTGACCCTTGGCTTCATTCATCAAAATGTGTCCTGTTTAATGTCCCATGTGTAACATGAAAAGTGAAAGAGATTTTAGATTATGGGCAAATTCTTGGGTGAACCACCACTTTTTTTCCTTTTTTTTATTAATTAAAAGTCAATTTTATCCTTATTTTTCACCATTGATATAAAATAAAATAATTAGATGGTGCAGATTAAAAAGCACCAACTAAATATTTATTTGCTTAAAAAATGTTAAAATGAAATTATATCATGAATAGACTACTTTGACCCTAGAAATACGGATTATATCATGAATAGACTACTTTGACCCTAAAAATTACTAGAAATACCAAATAGGTATGGTACCATAGAATGTTTGTATTACGGATTTAAAGGGGTATAGCTAATTAAGTTGTTTGCATAAATTGTTGTAACTTTTCTGGTATTTAAATTCAATTTTTGTTAATAAAAAATAAGATGTTTGCATTTAGTTTTGGCACAAAAGGCTAGTTAAACCAAATATAAAATAATATCTAATTCAGTTCGGTTTGCCTTTAAATTTAATGTTAAACTTGAATAAAAAAAATCATTTTTTTCGATTCAATTTGGATAGTTTATTTCTTTTTTTAGTTTTAATTTATTTTTATACAAATACTATAATTATTTTTAATTTAACAACTAATAAAATATTTTAATACAATGATTTGTTTGTTTGAACTTAATTTAATGTTTGTTAGAATTAGATATATAAATTAACATTTATATATCTAATTCTTTTCTTAAACTACATTTCATTTATTTTTAAAATTACTTAAATAAATTTATTACAAAACTTAACAGACAGGTTAATAGTTAATAAGAGTATGAGTGATCCGGGAAAAAATTATTATTTCTTTCATTTAAAAAATTTCTCAAACTTAAAAACAATAAGGATGTCTTTTTAATAAAATAATAAGGATATTTTAAAAAATTAATATTCATAAAATATTATATTATTTATATAATAAATAAATAAAAAATAAATCATAAATATATATTCATAATATCATTCATAAAATAATATATTATTTTAAAATAAACAAAAAAGATAAATTATACAAATAATATATTATCTTGAGAATGAAGTGTGTTTATTTTAGAATTTTTATATTAATAATTTAATAATATAAATATTAGATTGAGTTTTGATCGGGATTAAAAATTTCAAATCCGTCACAAAATTTAATTTTAATTGAATTTATTAAACTAAAAATAATCTAATTAAATGTCAGAATCTAATAAATAAATAAAAATTGGATTGGATTGAATTATAGGGTTTCAAGGATTGAGAGTTAGAGAACAAGAAGTTCTAAATTTACTCAGCATCAAATAAAGCGATTAGTACATTACAATTTTTTGTTGTTGAAAAAGATGGGTTAAAAACCCCAAATTAGATTAATAACCAGGAGGAAAGGCAATAGCAGCAGCATGAGCCAATACAAGCAATAATGAAATAAAAAACATTAGTAAAATACTGGAAGGAATCTATTGATTGCTGAGTAAAATATGAAGGGGTTCCATTTTGGAGATTCTAGATGTAAGAGGAGAGAACAAGAGACAAGAGTTGAGTTCAATAGCATGTGCTTTGCTCAACCTTGATTCATTATCACTAACTAACTAACTCATCATTCTTCAATGTCCTTTCCCTTCTATTTCTACATCTTTTCTGTTCTTTTCCTTACCTTGTATCTCCCACCTCCTTCCCTGGCCGCAAACCACACCGTCCCATGCCCCCTCCACGTCGACGTCCTCCGCGAGGTTGGCGGCGGGCGGCGGCCCAAGTTCGACTCCGGCACGCAGTGCCATTACATCCTCCAAGCCCTCCACCTCCTCCAGGCCGACTACCTCCGGCGCAGCAGCCTCTTCGTTCCGCCGTTGAACTCCTCGGAGTCGTGCTGGAAGACCTTCCAATCCTTCATCAACGAGTTCGACCCCAGCATCACCGACATCCGCGCCTCCTGCGGCTTCAGAACCGAGTGGATCTCCCAGGGCTGCATGAACTTCACCACCAAACAAGAATTCGAAGAAATTGTTCCCCCCAACGCAATCCAACCCGTGGTAGCGGACTGCAACCAGCCCCTCGATAACAACGCCCCCTGCGCCCTCTGCATCACCAAACTCTCCAGCATGTTATCCTACTTAACCGGAACAACCGTAGGTAACGTCACCGATTGCAGAGCCTATACTCAAATCTACGCCGCTTCTCTTTCTGATCAATACGGAGCCTCTGATCCTGGAACAGCTAAGTGCCTCTTCGGTCTCGATTTTTCCTCCTCCGGCTCCGGTGGTAAGCGACGAAAAATCCTTATTGCGGTCGTTTCCGTTTTCTGTGTGTTGGCTTTGGCTGTGTTTGCTGGGCTTTGGGCTTACTTGAGATTCAAGAAGAGGAAGGAGGTTGCTGGAACAACTGAGCTGGGTTTGGGTTCTGGGTTGGATTCAATGAACCAGAGCACCACTTTGATTAGGTTCACTTTTGATGACATTAAAAAGGCTACCAGGAACTTCTCCAGGGATAACATAATCGGAAGTGGTGGTTACGGGAATGTTTACAAAGGGATGTTATTGGATGGTAGCCAAGTTGCTTTTAAAAGGTTTAAGAATTGTTCTGTTGCTGGGGATGCTAGCTTCACTCATGAAGTTGAGGTTATTGCGAGTGTGAGGCATGTGAATCTTGTTACCTTGAGAGGTTATTGTACTGCTACCACCAATTTGGAAGGCCACCAGAGGATTATTGTCACTGATTTGATGGAAAACGGGAGTCTTTATGATCATTTATTCGGTTCTGCTAAGAAGAATCTCAGTTGGCCAATTCGTCAAAAGATTGCTCTGGGGACCGCTAGGGGGTTGGCTTATTTGCACTACGGAGCTCAACCTTCCATAATCCATAGGGATATTAAGGCTAGTAACATTCTTCTGGACCACCATTTTGAAGCCAAGGTTGCGGATTTCGGGTTGGCCAAGTTTAACCCCGAGGGAATGACTCATATGAGTACTAGAGTGGCTGGGACTATGGGGTATGTTGCTCCTGAGTATGCCTTGTATGGACAATTGACAGATAGAAGTGATGTGTTCAGCTTTGGGGTTGTGCTTCTTGAGCTCTTGAGTGGGAGAAAGGCCCTTCAGACGGACAATGATGGCCAACCCGCTGCACTCACTGACTTTGCTTGGTCGTTAGTTAGGAATGGTAGTGCTTTGGATGTTGTTGAAGATGGTGTTCCAGAACCTGGTCCACCAGAAGTTCTTGAGAAGTATGTGTTGGTTGCTGTGCTGTGTTCTCATCCACAGCTATATGCTAGGCCTACAATGGATCAGGTTGTTAAAATGCTTGAGACAGATGAATCTGTGCCCTCATTGATGGAAAGGCCAATTCCTTTTATTGCTGGGAGGCTTGATATTGAGAAATCTGCGCTGAGTAACTCGGGTCACCTATGCAGTCCAACTGGTTATCAAGCTTATACATTACAAGCTCGACGAAAATCTAATTCTAAGGAGGAAGAAGAAGAAGAAGAAGGAAGTTCGGTGGCTGAGACTGTTACAACAGATTGAAATTGGGGAAATTGGATTGTTTTCCACTGGCTGGTGTAGGCATGATTTTTTTATACATTCAAATTTTAGATTGTATCTTTTTTCTTTTTGAAGGTTTTCTGTTGTAAAGGGAAAAAAGGTATCCAAAATTTGATTCTTTTTAGAGTTTATAAAGGGACATGGACAATGGCTTCCTCTTGCTCTTGAACAGCCCTCACAGATTGAACCTCTTGTTCTTCTAACTAAGCCAAGCCACATCTGGTACCGAAAACCGTTTGATTTTCATCTTGTGGGGTTTATACTTTTTCTTTAGAGTGATTCCATGTCATTCCCTCAGGATGCATCATTTTTCTGATTCTAAGTTAGCATTTTTTTTTTTTCTGATTCCCGCAGACAGAGAAAGGAAGGTCAATCTATATCGTTAAATTTATTTTTCGATTTCTTACAAAATTAATGAAATATAAAATAGCCCTTGGATCATGAATGTAGTGTGAACTTTTTGAAAAGGTGAAGCGTGTGAAAATTAACTGAAGCGATCAAAGTTCTGGTTTGTTTTTGGTTTTAGTGGTTCTAATATGGGGGTGCCATTATTGTTGTTAACAACGTTGTTCCAGTGTAAAAATAAATAGAAGGGATATTCTTTCTCCACAGGTGGGAAAGGTAATCTCAGAACCATGGTAAGCGCCGTCTTTCCCTACTTCACAGCTATAGACGAATTTTTTTATATGTTTTATAAATAATGATGAATAAAGGATAAAAGATTAGGATTTGGGAAGTAGAAGTAGCTTAATAAAAAAAAAGTGTGAAATGATATATATTCATAATTCAATGGCAGTAGAGTATGTCGATGTCTTGTTTATCTTTTTATGCATCAGTTTTCATATAAAATAATAGCAATAAGTTGAAATTGGATCTATTTTTTCTTTTGCAATAAACATTACATGCGTGTTTGTTTCAAAGTGGCATTTGACTTGAAAAAAATAAAGTATTGATTGAAGTTAGTAACTGTTACTTCCACGTTTTTTTTGCAATTGGACGTAGAAAACTAGTTCTTGAATACCAATTTCTAAACACACTGGTACGTTGTGCTTTTTAAGAAACAAGGTAAGCAATTAGTTAAGATGATAAACTTACTCTTAACACTTACGCTAGTACGCTAGATTCGCTCTTCGTGACATAACCTACCATTTGGTGAAGCGATAGCTGTTGGTATAATAGTTTACTTCCAATGTCAACTGTGGATGTCGATTTGCTTAAGTTAGAGAGACAAGCAAAACATAATCTTTGCTATTTTATTTTCGAAACTTTATAAAATTAATGAAATACTACTACTAGTATAAGCTAATGGAATTGGATATTTACTCGAAAAGCAATAAATTTATAGTGTAAATAAGGAAATTTATTGGTTAATTAATCCATGCGGCCTCTGTTTATATTGATTCTATTTCTTGATAACTGGCCCAACTGGCTTTTTGTTTTATTTATTGGACAACATCATAAGGCAATCAGAGACAACATTATACTATACCTGGCAATCAGAGACAAATATACAGATTCCGCTGTTTAAATTAGGTGGTGTTTATATAAATTAATGCATTCTTTGTTGGACAGTATAAGGCAATAGGTTGAATGTAATAAATTACTCAAAAGCTTCTTAATAAGTGGAGCTTTAATTGGTGTGATATGGCGTAATTGATGATAACAACAAAGTAGTCGGGTGAGGCTATACAGATTAATAAAAAGAAAATATGCAATTATTAATCTGATACAGCTACTATTAATGGTATCATTGTGATGTAGCAGAAAAAATAAAAATAATGGTATGTTGTGTCTCTGTGATCTGTTTAGCCATACAATTATACTAGTAATATAAATAAAATTGTGACGTAATACAAATAAAATTAAGAAAAAAATTACTTTTTAATTGTTTTCTTTAAAAATATACTCAATTAACAGCTAAATTAAAAGTGTGGGGGAAGAAGTACCATATTATATTGCTAACAAATTGACAAGAGTAATGTGTGCAATCCTATCCTTCTGCTAATTGACACAGAATATCCTTTCATTAAAAGCACAGAGAATTTCATGAAGCTACTTTCACTACAAGATCAAGTTCCTACCTCACAAAACAAATCAATGTAGGGTCTCCAACCTCACTTTGGAGGCTATGCAGTCCTTTTACAGGGGATTTGGAACCTTCGCCATTTTTTTTAAAAAAGAAACTTTAATTGGTTCAATGATTTTATATATTCAAGGAGTTATTATAATTATTTTTTTAAAAAAAATCTCTTTCAAGGAACTGGAAAAAAATAAGGTTTTTTTTTTTAAAATATTTTCTCAAGCAAACTTAATCAAACGTGTACTTCATTCTCTTATTAAAATAGTTTAATATGAATGGAGGTTCTCAAGTTCTTAGGTAGAGTACAAAGCAAATCCTGATCTATTTCTAGAAAATGTAACTTCCCCAAGTTTTCTTTCTTTCTTTCGTTTTTTTTTTGTGAATACTTCCCTAAGTTTATCACCCTAGATCTATTTAAATGAGTTTCTATCCCCATTAATCTATGGAAAGAGTTAATGAATTTTTATTATTACATTTGTTTTTTTCCTTCTTCTTTTAAGGTTTCGGTGTAGAAATAAAAAAATACACTAAATTTTATTTATCCTAATAAAATAGTTGTAGAGTTTATTTTATTTATTATTTTTTATTTCTACTTAAAAATAAATACATATGTGAATATTAACTAAAATTTTGGTAAAAAATAAGGGTATAATTAGCAAAAGAATAATTAATGTTATCTTTGAAAACAAAAAAAAAACATTTAAAAAAACCCGACAATTAAAAAGGGATGAAGGGAGTAAAATCTTAAGTTAGTGAATAAATCATGGGCATTAGCTTCATAATTGGATGGGTAGATTAACGCTAACATCTAATGTGGACAACCAAAATTGTTAAAAGCAGTCACTCTAATTTTTTACTTTATAAAAAATTATTCATTTTTGTTTTTTACTATTATTTTAATTATAGACAACATTTATAAGGATTAAAATGAAAACTTTATAAAATCATATACTAGAATGACCAATGCCTACCGTCTCAAGTACTATAATGAGCGTTTATAAAAAAATAATAGTAATGTAATTAAACCAAGCAATAATATGAAGAAAAAAAGGAATTTAACCATGAAAATTAACACGTGTGTATTTGTTTAGGATTTTCTTTACCCTGACACACATTCTTTCAAATTCTAACCCAGTAAATGGAATACAAATCTCAAACCCAGTAAATGAAAGTCAAAATTCTACCTTCAGATACAAATCTTTACCGTTTGGAGTGGCCACCCATTAATTATCTTCAGGTTCACCGGCTACATATGTAGATAGACCGTTTATTTTTCGCAAACAATTTATAATTAAAAAAAAACAAATAAAAATCCAAACCAAATGGGCTAACCTAACCTATTTGGGCTCGGGCATATGTAGTCCGTTTTGGGTCAATCTTAATTTGCAAAATGAAGTTGGGACAATTACTTAATGCACCCAACCTTCTTGGTACAACTCCTATGAAATAATTGACACCTAAATATATGTTTTTGCCTTCCTTTATCAGTCAAACCCTAACACCCTTCCCTTGTTTTCTCTTGTGTCATGAAACCCAACCCTTGCACTTTGTCCCATCCCTTTGTTGCAGGTCCAACCACGTCACTGTAGCATCCTTCGTTCATTGGTGAAGGTGAAGGCACTGTTGCATCCCGTCATCGTAGTACGTTTTGGGTTACAAAAAAAAATTTACCCTAAGAAGGTAATGGGGTTAGGTAAACCATCAGATTAGGTGAGTGTTGAAATTTTTTGTTGATACTAATAAGGTTAAAATTGTAAGCATATTGACTTAATTTTTTTTATTATTAAATTTTCTCATAATTAATTTCAATAATGAAAACTATCTAAATACATGATCAGCATTCTTGAATAAGATTTTGGAGGCTCATTTTGTCGTGAATTTCTACTTCTCACTGACAACTTATTCCTAAACTATATGATTCATGTGGTCGAATTCAAATCAAAGATGTAAGTTTCTTGACCTTATGATGCGTAGAAAACGGGAATAGGTTCAGATTCATTGGTGTGCAGAAAAATCTAGGAAGAGGGTAGTAGTTCTTTACTTGTTTTTTTCTTATGGCCCCACCGGGAAAAGCATACAATGCTTGACTAATCGCCAATAGTAGTAAGTAGCCCTGCTTAGGTTGAGTTCCCGGAAGGTGTCCTAAATCTCACGTGGGGTCAAATTTTCTTTTAGTGGTGGGACAATAGGAGTTACAAACAAATCATATTTTAACAAAAATAATATAGAAAATTATTATTTATTTTCAACATTCAACTAATAATTTTTATTTTTCTCTTTTCTTTTCATATCATAAATCTAATTATACTTACATTTTTTTAGTTAAATTAGTTTTTTTTTACTTTAATTTATTTTTTAGATTCCATTTATTCATCTAATTATTTTTGGATTCAATTTAATTTTTTAATTTTTAAAATCAATTTAATTTGATGAAATTGAGTCAACAATTACACTCTATGGTAATTTAAACTGTATTTTATAATTTTAAATGTCACAAAATATATAATCAAATTAACAAAATTTAAAAATCAAATTAAACTAAAAAAAGTTAAAAAAATCGAAACTAAATAATGAATCAAAAACTAAAAATTAATTTAACATTTTTTTAGTTTGTCTGAATGTTGAATATCAGATAGATAAGGTATTATTATCTTTTATCTTAATTAATATTTGACCCTTTCTTATAATGTGTTATAGTTTTTATTTTTTATTTTATTTTTAGGAACTTATCCATTCTTTTTTTTTAATGTGTCAGACAATCCGAAAGAATTATGGGGGAGGGGTCATTTGGTTTTTGAAACTTTTTCCTTTCAACAATTTTAATTTGAAGACAACCTCATCATACTAAAAAAGCAACAAACAAAAAAAACATCATTAAAGATAACATGTTCTCATATTACAAATCCAGTGTTGGATCACAGTCACAAACTCAAATTCCAAATGCCACTCTTTGTGTTCCTAGCCACCATCTTCCTCACTCTCCCAACCCTCTCCCTCTCTGTCACATCATGTCTCCTCAACACCACCCTCCTCCGTTCAAGACCCTCCTCCTCCGTCGACTCCGCCACGCGCTGTCGTTACATTCTCCAAACCATTCGTGTTCTCCAATCCGATTACCTCCACCGCACCGGTTTCTTCTTCCCTCCTTCTAGTTCTTCCTTCTCGTGCTGGAACACTCTCCAATCTTCCATCAACCAATACGACATTCGCTCCTCCTGCAACCTCCCTTCCTCTTCCATTTCCCTCTCCTGCAACAACATCACCACCAAATCCCAGTTCGAAAATTCTCTTCCAAACTCGGCTCTTAAACCCGTGTGGAGCACTTGTAACCAATCTCTTAAGAGTTCCTTAGCTTGTTCTCAATGCAATAAAACTTTGTCCAAGTTGGATTCTTTTCTCACGGAACCGTCCACTGGGGAACTCGTTGATTGCAAGGCCATTGCTTCTATCTATGCTGCTTCCTTCTCCGATCCGCAGGACTCCGGCACCGCCAACTGTTTGTTCAACTTCGGTTTTTCCTCTTCGGTTTCCAGTGGTAAGCGTCGAAACATTCCTGTTGTGGTTTTTTCTGTGTTGGCCTTTTTTTTGTTGGTCTTTGGTGCTTTATGGGCTTACTTTAGATTCAAGCAAAAGCAGAAGAAAAAAGATATTGGTAAAATTGAGATGGGTTTGGGTTCTGGGTTGGATTCTGGGTTTGATTCTTTGAACCAAAGTACCACTTTGATTAGGTTCACTTTTGATGAGATTAAAAAGGCTAGTAGGAATTTCGCCGGTGACAACATAATTGGGAAGGGGGGTTATGGGAATGTTTATAAAGGGGTGCTTTTTGATGGGACTCGAGTTGCATTGAAGAGATTCAAGAATTGTTCTGTTGCTGGGGATGCTAGCTTCACTCATGAGGTTGAGGTAATTGCAAGTGTTAGGCATGTGAACCTTGTTGCCCTCAGAGGTTATTGCACTGCCACAACTAATTTAGAGGGTCACCAGAGGATTATTGTCACTGATTTGATGGAAAATGGGAGTCTTTGTGATCATTTATTTGGTTCTGCCAAGAAGAAACTCAGTTGGTCAATTCGTCAAAAGATTGCTTTCGGGACCGCTAGGGGGTTGGCTTATTTGCACTATGGAGCTCAACCTTCCATCATCCATAGGGATATTAAATCTAGTAACATACTTCTGGACCACAATTTTGAAGCCAAGGTTGCGGATTTTGGATTAGCAAAGTTTAATCCTGAGGGAATGACTCATATGAGCACTAGAGTGGCTGGAACTAAGGGCTATGTTGCTCCTGAGTATGCCTTGTATGGACAGTTGACAGAGAGAAGTGATGTTTTCAGTTTTGGTGTTGTGCTTCTTGAGCTCTTAAGTGGGAAAAAGGCTCTTCATGTGGACAATGATGGCCAACCCTCTGCACTCACTGACTTTGCTTGGTCATTGGTTAGGAATGGTAAAGCTTTGGATGTTATTGAAGATGGTATGCCAGAACTTGGTCCAATTGAAGTTCTTGAGAAGTATGTGTTGGTTGCTGTACTATGTTGTCATCCACAATTATATGCTAGGCCAACAATGGATCAGGTTGTTAAAATGCTGGAGACAGAAGAATTGGAACAGCCAATCTCTTCTATTGCTGGGAGGATTGATGTTGATGAGAAATCAGTCAGTAGTAACTAGGGACTGCAGAGCTGATCCAAAAAGTTAGCAGCACAAACATTTGAAAGTCACACCACACTTCCTATTTTAACAAAGGAAGCTTGGGGTCACTGTTAGCACAGATAGAAATTGGAGAAATTAGATTGTCTTCAATTGGCTAGTAGTGTAAGAACAACTAATTTGTACATTTAGATTGTAGATTGAATGTTTCCTGAAGCGTTTTCTATTGCAAAGCCCAAAAGGGGTGTACAAAATATGGTTGTTTTCAGGGTATTTAATGGCAGAAGACTATGGTATGATCAAATTTTGCTGATTGTATTCACAAACAAGAAAAAAAAGGTTTTGCTGATTGCGGGCACATATTTCACTATTAGAACTAATCATTCATAATTAAAAGACTTAAAAATGTAAGACGTTTGTGTTTCGGACTACAAGTAACAATTTTCATGTTTTAAAGAAAAAAAAATATTTAATCCATTAATAAATTGCAATTTACAAATTTATGAATATAGTTTTTGTGAGAATTTGAGATATTTTAAAAGAGATACCGACATGGACCCACAAAAACTATAGAATTTAATTTATAACATGCCGAACCGTAATTCACTGTCACGTCGCATCGACACTTGTCATCATGAATTGAGATTGAGACATTTTTTTACCTCTCATGAATGAAATAATGGAGTTCATCGCGTAAGTCATATCCTCTTTCATGGTCACCAAACCTTGGAGATAAATAGGAAGTTGAAGACTCTGAAACCAAACAATGATTGTCCCAAGACATAGAATGTCAGGACACAATTTTCCAAATTAGTACACTATTGTGTCCATAATTTTGACGGGTAAGTGCTACTCCCACGTCCATCCAATAACATGAGATCTAGATTCTAGTTTAGCACAACTATTGAAGATAATAACGCCATATAAGTGCTAGTTTTGTATGGGACACTTAAAGCTGTAGTAGTAACATTGATCCCTCATGTTTATAAGAGGAAAAAAGTTCACTTGTTTCCATAAGAGCATGCTTACTTGCGTTTTGGTCGTTTTTTTTTACTATGCATACACCATCAACATTACATAAACCAAGGAACTGAACTAGTAATTGATAACGCATAGAAGTGAACATGGCGATCAAAGAAGATGTGGAGGGTGGCACACAGAACGGAATCAGAGAGCCAGCCACTTGTGGAGGAACAGAACCACCATGCAAGCAAAGGGCATCCATGGATGGTTTACTTTAGTACATTTGTTGCAGTTTGTGGTTCTTATGAATTTGGGGCTAGTGTAAGTGTTTAGTTTGTAGTTGAACTTTGTGTAACATAAGTACCTAACATTCCCCATTCCCAGTAAAGAGGATGTTGTACAGTTGAAATCCAAAATAGAAGCACTTATTGGGACCTTTTGTACTAGACTAAGATAAGCACGAGAAGAGACGCAAATTAATTAATTAAACATATACAAAATGAAAATTTACACTTATAAAACCTGATCTGATCTCTGTTATCAGAATCAGCAAGGCTTATTTTTACCAAAGAGGCATAAAACTTACTCAAATATTACCATTGGTTACAGATATTTCCTGTCAATATTAAAGGGCTGGCAGGAAGTGTGGCCACATTAACGAACTGGTTTGTTGCATGGTTATGCTCCCATACTTTCAACTTCCTCATGAGCTGGTAAATAAATACAAGTCATGTTTTTCAGTTTTATCTCAATTAATGGTGTAATGATCATCATCATTATACGATAATTGGTTTACCACTTGGGAATAATCGTAAAGATTGAAGTTGAGGAAACATGTATAACTAGTAAATTTACTTGTGTACGATTTGCAGGTACCTTCATCTTTTATGCAGCAATTAATGCACTGGCTATATTATTTATAATTGTTGCTGTGCCAGAAACCAAGGGTAAAAGCTAGGAACAATTACAAGCAGCCATTAACTCATAGGAAGCAGGAGTTTTGTGATTTGCAGAACAATGTACGGTGGAAAAAGAAAGAAAAAACCAAGGCAGTTTGATGATTAAATCATCACTAGCCACATTATTTGTCGTAGGTTTGCTTGTGTACTGTTGATTGAATTTTTTTTCTCAAGGTTTATAATTTACATTGGTTGTCTTAATGTCAATAATTCATGAAATGTACTCCAGTCATTAATTTAAAATTTGCAGTTGCATTTTAGCTCCGTAAAGAGAAAAAAAATACTAGCATTAAAAAAATAAGAGATTAAGAGGTCAAATTTATTGCAATGATATGGCTTACAAGTAGTTAATTTACAAGGCTAACCACCACAACAATTAATGTAGAATGCTTTTTTTTTTCTTCCTTATAGCAGTTTGATAAAGAATATCAAGCTTCCCTAAATGAAATGCTTATTAACCTCTTGAAAACATGCATAAACTTGTCATCCAAACAACTAATTTTTCAATTACTCGTATCATTATGTAATCGGATTGAAATCGATAATTCTCAGTAGACAGAGGATGGGGATAGAGTTATTGGTAGAAATTCATACCATTCACGTATTACATATTATTAACCATCGAATGTTAGTGTCACAATGGGCATTTTGAGCAAAAAGTGTGGGTGCTTTTAGGCTTGAAGTGTTGAAGTGTGAATGCCCATGAACATTTCGATTCCTATCCTAGCATTAAATTCATGCAAGTTTCTATCCTATTATTTTTTCTTACTTCTTAAGCCTTGTGAAGTGTGTCACTGGGAACAAAGTAAAAAAAAACATGTTTAGGCGTATAGAAAGTAACTTGTTGGGACTATTGATTTTGGGTGTTTTGGCAGAATACCAAATTCTACGGTCTTTACTTCATATTTGCTAATCTGGTTTGGGAAAAAGTCTTACATGGAAAATGGTATGTAACTCTCTTAGTTCTTAGACATCATGTCTAGTTACTATGTGAGCTTTTCTTCTCCACTTTGTTCTCTCTTCCATGCATTCTATCATACACACTCATTTAGTATTATCTTAGATATCATTTGTACTTATTCTATAAGAACTTGAAATGACTAATCTTTTCTTTATTCTCTAAACCCCATCCATAGTACTGGTGAGCTCACAAAACTCATGTCTTCTCCTTTGGTTTAAATAAGGGCATAGTAGATGAGAAGGAACAATGTGAAGAGTAAGGTACCCATTGTTGGTGGTAAGGGGAAATTAGGCCAATGTTTACATGTCCATGAAATTCACTTTTTCTTTAAAGAGAGTTATTTTTCTTCTTTTTTTCAGTTAATTTTAAGTACTAATTAAAGAGACACCATGTTATAGTTTCAGTCTTCAGATACTAAAATTGTGGTTTATTATAATTAATGCCAAGATGTTTTTTTATTGACAAATGTTAATTTGTTAGTTTATTAGTTTTGTTTGAAATATCAATTGGGAAATTCGAACTCGCGACCTCTCTTCCCTTCCTTCTCCCTTCACCCATCCCTAACTACTGCCGAGATGTAATTCACTTTAATTTAATTCATGTTGACTAGACTGTTCACTTGTCATATGGAGTGTACTGCATGGGCATTTCTGATAAGAACTTAGCCGCTGGATTAACGTGAATGACATACTACAGTCTCATGGACTCTTTAATTTCGTTAATTCTGAAAACTAAAGTTATAATGCATCACAATTTCAGAGAGGTAAGTTTACTTAATTTTGAGATATTTCAACGGGGATACTGACGTGGAAACGCAAAACTTTATTAGAGTTTAAACTATCACTTGCCAAACCTTAATTCACAATCATGTCGCATCAACACTTGTCATGAATTGATATTGAGACATTTCATTTTTACCTCTCATGAACGGATTGAGTTCATTAGGTAAGTCATAGCGTCTTTTCACAGTCACCAAGCCTTGGAGATAAATAGGAAGTTGAAGACGCTCACGCAATTATTGTGGCAAGAGAGAAACATCTTCAAGATATAACTTTCCAATTTTTTTATAATGAACTTTGTACATTGTTGTGTCCATAAGTTCGATCTGTAAGTGCAACTTCCACGTCCATCCAAAAACATGAGATCTAGATTGAGTAGTTTAAGATAATACTGCCATATTAGTGCCAGCTTTGTGTGGTGTACTACTTGCTGTAAATATATATATATATATATATATATATATATATATATATATATATATATATATATATCCCGCATTTCCATAACAGCATGCTTACTTGCATTTTCCCCCCTATACATACACCATCAATATTATATATTCCAAGGAACTAGTGATTGATTACGCATTGAAGCGAACATGGCGATCAAAGAAGATGTGGAGGAAGGCATGCAGAAAGGAGTCAGAGAGCCACTGGTGGTCCGTGCAAGCAAAGGGCATCCATGGATGGTTTACTTTACTACATTCGTTGCAGTGTGTGGTTCTTATGAATTTGGAGCTTGTGTAAGTGTTTAGTGTATAGTTGAACTTTGTGTAACACAAACAACATTCCTTATTCCCAGTAAAGAGGGTGTTGTAAAGTTGAAATCCACAAAAACAAGCACTTTTTGTGGCCTGCTGTACAAGACAAATGAAAAAAAAATCTGAGAACACTCAGAAATCAGAACAGAAATATGCTAGTTTAATTGACTTGTATGTTTCTCTGTGGAATGATTATTTGTGCGTTTTCAGGCGGGATATTCATCTCCCACTCAAGATGCTATCAGGAAGGATTTTAGTCTGTCTTTGGCAGAGGTAAGTCAGTTGTTATTCACCCTTTAGGATCAGTGAAATCATGGGAAATAAATTGAAAATGCTCAATAGACAGTTGAACCTTGGCAGCTAGTCTTTCATTAAACTTAAAGATGACCAAGGATCGATAAGAATAAGGAAAGCTTAGCAAGAAATTAATAAAATTTTCTGAAAGTATAAGTCTCAGCTGATTATAACTTAAAAACATGCTAGTGATCTAAAATCTGAAATCTTTCACAGAAAGATTGATTGGCTTCAAAGAAATTGTTTGGGAAATTCTTTAGTTGCAAACTAGAAACTTGTTATTGTTATGTACACATATAACATATACCCTTTACTTAATGGATTTTGATGCCTGTGCTTGCAAACTATCCCGGATTTTATCTAATTTTCTTTTCCTTTTTGTGTATTGATTGTATGCAGTACTCCTTGTTTGGATCCATCTTGACTTTTGGTGCAATGGTTGGCGCAATAACAAGTGGGCCTATAGCCGATTTTATTGGACGGAAAGGGGTAAATTCAGAGAAATTATGATGCTTGTTTGGGATTAACTAGTTAATTATTTTTATTTGGGGTATCCAATGTGTGAAAAGGTTGATTTTGGATTATATACAGGCAATGAGAGTGTCAAGTGCTTTCTGTGTCGCAGGGTGGCTAGTTATTTACTTTGCTGAGGTTCTTACCACAACTTGTACCATGTTTTTGCCATAACTGTTCTCCATGGATTATAAGCCAACAAGACTTTTTTCTTCTTCTTTTATACAGGGCCCAGTGTATTTGGACATTGGGAGGCTATCAACAGGATATGGAATGGGAGTTTTTTCATATGTGGTTGGTTATAGTTCTACTCTCCAAAAAACCACCTGATGCTCAAAATTTTGTTTAAGACACTTACATGTTCAAATTATTAAACCTTTACCATATATGTGATGGATTGTACAAGGTTCCTGTCTTTGTAGCAGAAATTGCACCAAAAGAACTTCGAGGGACCCTGACTACCTTAAATCAGGTAGATTTATTAAACAATGATTGTAACTTTGGAATCATTGGAGTCCGTATATATGTGCGTGTGCATGTCTTCGTAGCAAACTGATTGAATCTGTACTATACAGTAGCAACAAAGTTAACAAAGACCTCTAAGTTTTGTTTTCATTTCCCTTTGCAGTTCATGATCACGGCTGCGGTGTCAGTGTCATTCACAATTGGAAACGTGTTTTCATGGAGGGTTTTAGCTATAATTGGTGAGTCTTATAGGCACTCAGAACAGAAAATTTATGAAATTAGAAATTTAATAATACTTTGCTAGAGTACTTACCAGGTAAGTGTGTATTGCAGGCCTCATTCCCACTGCTGTATTGCTTTTGGGTCTGTTTTTCATTCCGGAGTCTCCTAGATGGCTGGTAAGAAATTAATTTACATGTTCATGTGCTTGTAAGAGGACACTATGCAGCAGTTTTCATAACATCAAGAGTACAAACCAAACAATGGTTGTAGGCAAAGAGAGGACGTGAAAAAGATTTTGTGGCAGCACTGCAAATACTTCGTGGCAACGATGCTGATATATCTGAGGAGGCAGAGGAAATTCAGGTTCCTATACTGTTAAATTTAGATATAATTCTGTGACTTTGTTTTGAAGCGCAATGTTATTAAAGACAAAGCATCTGTGATTAAGTGGGTGTATCTGTCACTGCTACACAGGATTATATAACTACTTTGGAGCGGCTCCCAAAATCCAGGCTGCTGGAATTGTTTCATAGAAGATATTTGCGCTCAGTCACTGTAACTATACTTCCCTCTGTTCCAAAATTTGATTGAAAGCTGCTTTCTTTTTCCTTTCAGATAATGCCACTAAAATATCACCGACTTTCTTTAAGAGCATCTTTAGTGCAGGATCTTGGAGTGGGTTCTTGCCAAGATCCAGTAGTAGAGACAGACCGTGCCCTAAAGATGCTCTAAGGATGTTTTTGGTTGACTAGGTATAGGGGCAAAAAAAAGGAGTAAAAAGTCATTTTCAACCAAGAAAGAAGATGATGGAAGTTTATTTTCTACCTTGTGTGTGTGTGTGTGTTTGTTTTTTTTTTTTATTAAGCAAATTTGAAGCGACTTTCATTCAAAATTTTCATCTTTCCATTTTTCATGAACCTAAGCAAGTGCACCGTAAAGGCCAGCTGATAACTAATTTTTATATATCAATGACCAGATTGGAATAGGCCTTATGGTCTGCCAGCAGTTTGGGGGAATCAATGGAATTTGCTTTTATACCAGCAGTATTTTTGAACTAGCAGGTACTTATGAGAATCTGTTGTTTAACTTCATTCACATTTGTACTCCAACAGAATCATTGTAATCATAACAATGCATTTGGTTCAAAGTCTGCTTTCCAAGTCTATGACAGCATCATAGTGTCTTCCACGTCACCATTTCCATATAACCTATACCTCACAGCCACACTTACCCTTGAAGTATGTTCAAAAGTTGAATAAACTTCATGAAGCATTCAAATTTTTATTTTTTAGCAATGAATATTTGTGGATCTTATGTCAGGATTTTCTCCGACCATCGGGACTATTACATATGCCTGCCTTCAGGTTCTTAATTTCAACTAGATCACTAGTTCTTGTAAAATCCGATATTTGTTTTCTCCATACCAACTGATCATGATTTTTTCTTTTGCAGATTGTGATCACAGGTCTTGGAGCAGCCTTAATAGATAAAGCTGGCAGGAAGCCCCTTCTTCTAGTAAATTCAAAGCACAAAACAGTTTATCTTCAAAGTTTCATTAGTTTATGAAGATCCCTTTCGTAATATTCTTATTGTTCTTTCTTGGTTTCATTGTAGTTATCCGGATCGGGATTGGTCGCAGGATGCACATTTGTAGCAGTTGCATTCTATCTCAAGGCACATCCTAACTGTGAACCCTATAGTTTCCGGTTTTTAATCCTGATAATTATGTGAAAGTGATATCCTTATGTGAAATAGGTTCACGAGGTTGGTGTTGAGGCAGTCCCAGCACTTGCCGTAACTGGCATACTGGTATGACCATACTATTTCATTCTCAATGCTATATTATTGGATGGGTCTCAGAAATATGAACTCATCCTCCATGTGACATTACTCTTTCTTTTGGTGATATTAGGTCTACATAGGATCATTTTCAATAGGAATGGGAGCAATTCCTTGGGTTGTGATGTCTGAGGTACTTGCCTCCCCTCCTTTCTCTTATTTCAAGTTTTAATGCCACTAGGATAAGCACAAGAGATACAACTTAAACAGAGTATGGAATTTCTAGAATAACAATTGCCCTTAAGAACTAACAAATGTTGATCACCCCCCAATAAATGTAATTACTTTTATTTTTCTGGATTTGGGGACAAGATATTTGTGCATGTTAATATGCCAAACTCAGCATGCAAATTCTCCACTTATAAAACCTGATATCTATTATCGGAATCTGGCAATCAGCAAGACTTACTCAAATACTACCTTTGGTTACAGATATTTCCTGTCAATATTAAAGGGCTGGCAGGAAGTGTGGCCACATTAGTGAACTGGTTTGGTGCATGGTTATGTTCCTATACTTTCAACTTCTTCATGAGCTGGAGCTCCTATGGTAAACAAATACAAGTCATGGCTTTCAGTTTTATTTTATTTAAAGGTGTAACAATCACCACTATTATATGTTAATTGGTTTACCACTTGGGAATAATAGTAGAAGATTGAAGTTCAGTAATGTACAGCCAGTAAATTCACTTGTGTATGGTTTGCAGGTACCTTCATCCTTTATGCAGCAATTAATGCACTGGCTATATTGTTTATAATTGTTGCGGTGCCAGAAACCAAGGGGAAAAGCTTGGAACAATTACAAGCAGACATTAACTCATAGGAAGCAGGAGTTTTGTAATTTGCAGAACAATGGACAGTGGAAAAAGAAAAAGAAAAAACTGACAGCAGTTTCGTGATTGAATCATCACTATCCTTATTATTTGTCGTAGTTTTTCTTCTGTATTGATGATTAAATATGTTCTCAAGGTTTATAATTCACATCGGTTTTTCTTAATGTCAATGATTCATAAAATATACACCAGGGAGCAATGTAAAATTTGTGGTTACATTTCAGCTCTGCAAAGAAAAGAAAAATATGTTATAGCATTCGAAAATCTTACATTTATTGAAATTATCTGATTTATAAGTAATTGATTTACAAGGTAAACTAAACCACCAAAACAACAAATGTAATTTTTTCTTCCTTGCAGCAGTTTGATAAAGAATATCAAAGCTTCCATAAATGTAATGTCTAGTTAACCTCTTGAAAACATGCATTAATTTGTCAGTTGTCATCCAAATAACTAATCTTTCTACTATAAGTATCTTTTTGTAATAAGATTGAAATCGACATTCCACAGAAGAGTTGAATTTCAGAGGGTGGAGATAGAGGTATAGGTAGAAATTCATTCCCTTCACTATGTATTATTAGCCATCGAATAATACTGTCACAAAGGCTAATTTTTCCAAGAGTTTGACAACTTCATGATTCCTTATGATCTTGGGTGGTTTATATTGACTAGCTGATGTTCCATTCTTAATGGCTAATTCTGATAACTGATCAAAAGCTCCAGGCCTTATGATGAATATCAGTAAGTTCCTTAGTTGACCTTTATCCCTCTGCACTTTGTATATAGCTCCCAAGCCACTCGAGAGAGAAGAGATACAACTTCTCAAAACTTTAACTGATTCCTCTAGCTTATCGTCCAGGAAATTAGATTCCTCTTGAACTTCCACAAATACCTTCAACTGCTTCGGCATTGATTCCTGGTCCAAGAAACTTGCAAACTAAACAATCTCAATTCTCATAGCACCTCTAAGTGCGAGTTGAAAATTTTCAACTGCTGAAATCAAGTCCTTCTCAGTCACAATCTCGGCAGGATTTTTAGGTGCTCTCATCACATACTCTACTAGTGGAGGTGAGTTGTAGAAACCAACAACTCTCACTATATCGCCCATACGGTATCGGTAATATCCTCGGTAAGTAGTAACAACCACTTCATACATCTTCCCAACCTCTACACTGCTATAGTCCATAGTTCCCTTGCTAACATCTTTGTCCTCTTTCATGTTAAATGGAAGAAACTCAAGTAGGCAAAAGTTGGAAGCATCACAAACCGTGTTGTCTCGGAGGGTTGCATTATGTCTAAATTTAAGACAACACAGTACTCTGAAGCAAAGTAATCTCCTCCTAAAATAGGTACCTCTCCTGCATAGTACTTGAGCTTTTGGTAGTACTGCTTCATGCTTCCAGTGGTAACATTCCTAATATAACGAATGTTTGGTCACAATCTATACACAATTCCACCCCAGTCGTTACCTTCACAAATTAACCTTATTCTATTTGCCTATTCTGGCTGAGGTCCACCAACTGTCTTAGTCACAGCTTTCCTCATTGCCCCCTCAGAAATTTCATTACATGGAAATCAATGGTCAAGATCATCACATATCCGCTCCCACTTGGACTCCAGAAAACCAAATGCTTTAATCAAGCCTATGGCATAAGGGGTTGTAATTCCATCTATAAGGTCAAGATTCCTAAGGCCATATAGAAGGTGGCAGTACATTTGATGCTCAACATGAGTTCCAAGAATCACTTCTAGGGGACTGGAAAAGGTTGCAAGTTGTTGAGGGGTAGCATTACCACTTTGCAAAGGGTATGTAGAGGCAGTCATGACTTTCAAGCCACATTTAGTGGTAGTAATGTTCTCAGCATAGAGAAACCATAGGATCTTGCTCACTTCTGGCCTTGGAGGAAATAGCCTGCAAGAGTTTAAATTTAAAACTCATCTTGTTGAACAAACATAATATATCCTTCAAATTTTGGCTGAAATGAAAGTTTATTTGATTGGTTCACCTTTGACGAACAGCAACACTTCCTCTGTGACCAATGAAGGAGGCAGCCTTGGAAAGGCTTGAATCAAAGTAGGGGATCAATTTCGGTTTCATGGTGCTTGAGCTTGTTCCCGAGCTGAGGAAGCAAATTAAGACATCAATTATGTCAATCAAATTTAAGTGCCCGAAAAGCATTAATAAAACGTACAATAACAAAAGAAACCTTGTTGCAAGAAATGTTCGATGGTGAATCTCTCAAGTTTGTGTGTTCAGCATGAGAAAATTATTGAATCTTTGTGAATAAACATTTTCTGTTTTTAATTACAAAAATGCCATTTTTTAATTTTAAAAGTTTGTATAGAAAATATGAAAAATGAGTTTTTATTCAAATCATGAAATAAAGTGATAAATTGACATTTTTTTGAAAGAGTTACCAACATATTTTGAAATACATTTTTTTCTAATCAATTTCTTATTATTGGTTAAAATTTATTTTTTGGGTGAAAATTAAAATTTATTAGAAACCACAAAATCAAGAGTGAAATTCATTAAATATTAAGTGGGCTCACTTTTCTATTTTTTTATTTATAAATTTCAACTAATAATAAAAATTGTGTCCTAAAAATGTGCTTGAGGGTATATTTCAAACAATTCCCTTTTTTAAAATTAAGAATAAAAACAGATATATTTTATCAAATCAAAAACCAATAACTTATCATCTACATCCCACAATTTTCAGGGATAAAAAACCATGAGATAATGTCTGATTTGGCGTTCAAGCTTGAAAAATCCAAAGCTACATGTTGTTGCTTGACTTTTTCAATCGATTTTTGCTTAGAGTGAATCTAACCGATCATTCTATCAGATGAAGAGAGTTATGAGTACAAGATACGATACTACGGATACGGACGTTTCAACACAACTAATATCTAAAATATTAGATAGAAACATCAAATAAATTGAGAAATTTTAATCAAATAAAATATAAGTAATATATAATAAAATATTTAAATTGATGGTATATTTATTTTTTTAAAACCAACCTTTTTATGTTTTTAAGTGTATTAATTATATAAAGATGATAACTAAGTGTTTAGGTCAATAAAATAGCTATAAGAAATGTTGAAAGTGTCTGAATGTGTGGATATAAAAAATGCGTGTGACATAAATGGAGATGCCCGTGTTTCTTAGAAAGATCTCCAATTGCAAGAATGTCAAGCCTATAACCATAGTTAAGTATTTGTTACAAGATGATGGTTTGAGCAGTGTGAAACAGTGAGGGATAAATGATGATGATGTGTGTGATTTGCAAGGAGAAACAACAACGATCGAAGATAGAGAGGGATTTAGTGAGTAGCAGAGAGGGTCAACGGAGAGAAAAGGGTCATCTGGTTAATGTAGTCAACGTAGTATTGATAGGAAGACAAGGGCACGACACGTGTGAAAGTTGATGGATGAAGATGAAGAAGAGGATCCTTCTTGAAGGATTGTAGAAAGTGCACTGGTGGTGTTGGTTCAAGTTTCTGCATCGAGTTTTGACTTTGAACAGAAGGGAACAAACAGTATTACAAGGAGATTTTGTGTTCTTCTAATACTATGTGTATCACGCCAAGGATCATAAAGATAGATGCAAAATCTGACGCGTTAGTATTACTTGCAAGTTCAAAACTAGAATAAATATTAGATCACCCTTCGGATAAAATTATGGCTAAAATATATTATTTCCTTCCGCCTGAAATATTTTCAAAAAATTAATTCACTTTAACTAAAAAATAGTTAATATTATTTAATGTTAGCAGTCTTAATAAAAAAATCAATTCATTTTCTAACGTACTCTTACATTTAATTATATTTAGGACAAAAAAAATTATTAAAAATAAAATTCTAATAAAATAAAAATTATTTTAAAGATAATATCATTAAACATAAGAGATTTGATTAAAATTTACTTATATTTTACCATTAAACATAATTTTTTTGTATATATTTCGGTCCAAAGATAATAATAAATTTCATCCATTATATTTTTATATATTTTTTATTATGATATTTTATGTTTTAAAAATTTTGTTTTAATTTTTTATTGTGAAGGAATTTAAAATGATTTTATCATCAATGTCACATTAACACCGTTAATGTTTTTTATTCAAGAATAATTAATTCAAATATAACGACGACTAAAAATCATCCTAATGTTTAAATTAATTATGAAAATATTTAACCTATACTACTAGTAAGAAATTTACTGTGTTAAGTGTTGACAATTAGTCAAAGGTGAAAAGGTTGTTCATATATCCAAGTGAACCATGAAATGTGAATCCTTACATTACATGACAGGAACCGCAATGGCCCCAACTTCTTGGGATTGGAGTCTCTGTTTTTCTCTAACCCGCATCATCTTCCGGCTTCTTTGGTACGATCTGCATGCATGAATGATGGCTCAAATGAGGAATGATACATCAATATTTTACTCCTATCACTTTAAACATTTCATATTTTCATTAACCCCTTGTTTAGTAGGTGAGAGATTAAGAGGAATGGTGTGATTGGAATTAATTTTTGGAAACAAATATCACACAATTAAAATACTCTTGAAAATTAAAATCGCAAAATTGATGCCTAAGCTTCAATGCACATAATTGAAATTTAAGGTATTAAAATCATTCATATTTGTGATACTTGAAAAATCAAAGTGATATAATGAAAATATGAAAGATTAAAATCATATGATTATAATATCTAAAAGATCAACAGTACGATTAAGTCTTTTTTTTATTATATTATATTATTTATTATCCTCTCGTTTTTTTTTTTAAAAAAATTATACAATGAAAAGATTTTATACAATCATCTAATCATAATTTATATGTATAATAAATTTGTGAATTTTTAAAATAATTATATTAAAATAATTTAAATAGTGATTTGTGACTAAGTAATAATATAAAATTATTTTATACCGATAATACACAAGCTTTAAACTCTTTTTTTAATTCTATTTTTCTCTCTAAATGTATATTACAATGCATATATTTGTAAATAATTAATGAGCTCAAATATTTAGAATGTATTTTTTTTACATAAATCTTATAAAATAAGTGTTAGAAACACATTCTTTAACATTATCCTTAACACATTTAATGGATTGAAATTTTTTAAAAATTACAAAATCATTTCATGGAGTCATTAAATAAGATGAATCACACAATTTTTTATAATTTTTAAGAAATTTCAATCAAGAGGATGTGTATTTAAAAGAATGAGTGAAAATATGTTACTAATATTTCTCATCTTGTAATATTTTGAGTCTGATTCTTTCTAATTGGATAGGGAAATACACAATATTTTTGTGGGAGCCACAATAATATTTTCTTCGTCCCGTAATAAATAATGTTTAAGGTTTTTTTAAACCGATTAAAAAAAACAAGTATTTCGAAGTGTATTGTGTATTTCAAATGCTAAAATGTAATCATTTTGGGTATTGTCTATTTCTCTTTCCAACTGAAAGTTTAAGAGTCTGAGCAAATCCCAAAAATTAAAAAAACAAATGTGTAACTTGTCATATCTCACGCTTATTTCATATAATTCTTTTGAAGAATATACAGAACACAATTAGAAAGCAGGAAAAAAATTAACTGCTCCATCTCCAAAGTATATTCGCATTAATAAAAAAAAATGAGGAAAGAAAATAATTCAATCTATATCTCCGGTGTGTGTTTTCCATATACATTTCGATGGACTTGGTTTTATTCTTGCAACTTTCTGTCTTGGTTGTCCCTGCTTCTTTGTCAGATTTTCCTGAGGATTACTATTTACTTTTACCACATCAACTTTCACTATGTGATGATCTGAAGTCCCTTTGGAAGAAAGGACTAAGTAGGATCCAGTAACGAATTTATATGGAGAATCTGAGGAAGATAATATGTAATCAACCCTAGTTCCATACTTACATGTCCCTTGGACACCTGCATAATAATTATAATTTAATTTTAGAGAACTTAGTATAAGAACAAAGTTGAAATTCCAAAAGCCAAAGGGTTAAATTGAACTTTCGTAAAATTAAAGCTTAAGAGATTGTTGTTGTACTTTGTCCTTTGGCAATCATGACAACAGGCTCACATTCCCCTGAAAAGTCCTTAGCATCCGTGTAGTGTCTGCTCTTGAGATGTTTCATCACTTCAACCTTCGGTGTTGGCTTTCCCATCTCTTCATAGTACTAGACACAAATGAACCAATGGATTGAAATTAATAATTTTATTTTATATAAAAAAGTAAATAAAGAATTGAGATTCTGCTGGATATATATACCTTTACAATATCTGTCCATCTTTCTTCGGAATAATCTGATTCATTGAGCGAATTAAGGCATCCAGCTAAAATGTGTGGCTCATCATTAGATTGAATTATTGCATTTATCTGTTTCATTCTCCAATTCTCATCAAGATGATCAAGGTGGGTGCAGTAAAAGTGGAGTTCACCTTCTTGGGGTACATCGATAGTGGCCTTCAGAACATTCCTGTTGCCATAAAATTACAATTTGTTGCTTGTCACATTCAACCTTGTTGCTCAGTCATTCTCTAACCCTCAAATTCCAAAGACATTTCCTTTTATTGTATTTGTTCTAGCTAAATTGTTTTCAAGTTTAAACTTTTCACAGGCTGCATTTCTATTTCCATAATCATTGTTTAACATGTGGTCACATTAGCAACAAATACCTTCGGAGTAAAGTAAAACAGATTTCTTACTTCTAATCATTATGAAATTGAGATCAGGCAAATTAGGCATCTAGCTATTCGAAAATGATGAAATTTTTTACGAACAATGCATTGTACAAATTTACCTGATACCAACCATAAAATTATTTTATTAAGCCGTCTCTGCTCCTAAAAGAAAAACAGGAGCAACTTGTTGCAAGAGCATGGTTATAATTTCGATTAAATATTTTAGTATTCTCTTACTATCGTCATTTGAGAAAATTTGGTTCTTCCATTTTTTTGTGAACTTATTTTTTTATTATTTTAATTGTGTAATTTTATTTTATCTATTAACTTCTCATCTAATATTTAATGAAAATGTTATGTCAGTACATTTATGTTGAGGTGATATTCTATAATTAAATGTTAGATTGCCGGATGAAAAAAAATTAGATAATTAAAGGGTAAGATCAAATGTGGAAAAAAAAGAATAACCAAATTTACAAGATGGGAATAATAAAAATATTAAAATTGTAATTAAACCTTGTATTTTTCAAGGAAATAGACTACGAGCGTTAAAAACTGCGAGAATATGAAAAGTATTAAGCATTAAATACATTTTTGTTTCTTTAAGTTACTATTTTTTTTACTGTAAGTTTATTTTTTTTTCTAATTTTAATTTCAGTAAATTTATGTCTTTTTAATTTTAATTTCTACAAGATATTTTATTCATGTAATTTTTCATTTTTTATATTTTAATCTTTGTAAGTACGAATTTATGGAGACTATAAATAAAAAATTATAATCTTATAAGAATCAAAAATGAAAAAACTTAAAGTTAGATGGATTAAAAATGAATAAAATATATTAAAATTAGAAAAAGTCCACATATAGGAAGTAAATTAAAAAAATAAACTTAAAAGAGGTAAAAATAAAAAAAAATGCTAACTTATCAGGAAAAAAATATATTTAAGCAAAGTATTAAATAAATTTGTTCTACAAGATCCAGAAAGTGAAGTAAAAAATCTTATGTAGAGGCAAAGCCGTAGACATTGATGTTGATGTTGCTTCATTTAGGGTAGGTTTGATGGTGTGGAAGAGAAAATAAAAAATATATATATTTAAAAAAGTAAAAAAAAATAATGTAAGAGTCACACTAATTTTAAAAAAATTTCCTTTAAATAGAATTTTTTTCCCCACATCAAATTACCCCTTAAATATTTGGTCTCAGTCTATATCATCCATAAATTCGTTCCGAAGAATGTTGATAGAAAATGTCAATCTCTAAGGAACATATACATGCATAGCATAGGTGACAGACAACACAAAAGCTTAGGTGGGGACATTCTGCATCGCCGCATAGTGCATACAGCTATTATCATAGTTGGTACGCGTGTTTCTTTTCAACAATACCAGTGCAAATACAAGAAAGAAACCCACGCTATGCCTAAACGACATGGAAGCAATGTCGTTCCACAGAAAAGTATGAAGAAGTTCAAAACGCAATTAAGATTTTGATGAAATACTGATGTTAATTAAGTGATAAATAATTTTGATGATAAACCAATAAATATTACAATAAAACAGGTGTGGAATTCTTTATGAATAAATACATATATAAATATAAAGAGACAAGTAAGAATAATAATGGAGTAATTAGATAATTACCTGTAATCGTTGTGATCAAAGATTTTCTGTAGCTTCCAGCGTTTAATGGGCCACTTGGACAAAACGGCGTTGCCGTATTGAGGAGCCCAGCTTTCGGCGAAGACGTAATTCATTCCCAGAGAACTCGCCAAATCCGACAAAGGCTTCATCCCGTTCTCTTCCTCCGCCTTCACGTCTTGCAAGCCCAAAACGTCGGCGTTTAGCTCTCTCAGAACTTCAACCACCGTTCTTCTCTGCCTCTCTTTTCCTCCCTCGGCGAAACTCCACGACCACGACAACGACCCTAATTTCGATCTCTCGTGTTCGGAGAAGCTCGTTTGGCGCAGCGAAATCTCGTTGTCGGGTAAGTTGATGGACACTCTCAGCTTTGACTTCCCCAGCAAAGGAGGCTGCGACTGTTTCAGAATGCTCCGCGGTCGATCGTAGGGTGACTTCGCTCGTCCTATGTTGTCGTCCGAGGAGGTGGTGGTTTTGTCGTCTGCTTCGGGAAGCACCGGTGCCATGGAGAAGAATGCGGCGTTGAACGTTGCGATTCGTATTGGTTTCGTTGGAGGAGGAGAAGGTTCGGTGTGAGGTTCGAGAGTGGGCTTGGTGAAGCGTAGCTTGGGCTTAAAACGACGCCGTGAGGACCAGCGGAGGTGGGAGCTGAGGCGACGGAGGTTATTGTTGAGGAGTTTAAGCATGGTGGAGAAATGAGATAGAGTTTTCAAGTCTCGCTTGTGCTTCAAAGCATGGGTGAGTGTGATATTAGAGACTAGTTCTATGTTTTCTTTATTTTTATGGTGAGCAAGTGTGGCATAGATGGGGATAATATAGACCAAAATGTGATATTTTTAGAAACCAATTATTAAAGAGTGTGTTTTGAAACGATTGGTTTAATTATTTGTTTGATTTTGTATGACAACTTTTAATTCGTATCTTAGTCTTTATTATTTATAAACATCATATCAAAAGTTGGTTTAACAAATGTGTTAATTGCTGTAATTTTTTTTATTCATCTTCCATTCTTATACATAAAAAACATCTAAAAATTCCATATTAATCTATAATCATATCATTTTAAATTCCCAACACTTTATCAAATTGGGTTTTTAAACGGTTGACTATTTAAATATTTTTTAAAATTTATACATTTCACGTATTATTACTTAGAGAATAAATAAACAAATTTAAATTTCAATAGGCCTAACATTTTATAACACAACATATGCTCGATTAAAAATATAATTAATTATCTTTTTAATTTTAATATAATTATATTTAATATGTTGATAAAATTTTCAAAATTAATATTATTAGCATACATATATTTTTATATAAGTATTACTTATATATATAATAATATATAATTTAATCAAACCCCAGCAATGAATTTAAAATCTAGTGGATAATTGAAAATGCACTTTTTTCTAATTCTAATTTTGCAACTTGTAATGGTGTGAATTGAAGAAGCTAGGGTTCTGATATTTGCAAGCATGCAAAGGACCTGCCATTGCCACAAGATGGCTCATACGATCGTCGCCATTTGTTAAAGGTAAGTGATTTTTTTCTTTTTTTTTTTTGGGTTTCAATTAAGTGATTTTTTTCTATTTATTTTTCAGTGATAGTGTCATCTTTCTATGTGTCCGTGGCATGCATGTAATGAGCTCACCACTACAAAGTGGATTCGTGGAAATGAACGGGTGACATTTGGCACTCGCTTAATTTTATTTCATTTTACATTTTTCTCCATGTTTAATCAATAATGCAAAGTAGTTTTATTATTCGGTTGAAAAAAAAAAACAGATGGGTGGGACTGGAAGTCTGGAACATGCCATATTGACAATGTCAGGCCTCAACTGCTCCGGAAAAGATAATTGGCTTCCTTCAGTTGTTTTTATTTAGCAAATGACACTAGTGTCCTTAGCCATCTAGGGAAACAAGTTTACTTAATATAGTTTATATGCATATAAAATGCACAATCATGAATACAATCATAAGGTATATGACTTGTACAAAAGTTCAGTGTTGTTGCCTTTTAGCTAAAAGTACTCTTATTCTTTTAGTTTTCCTAATTTGATTGAAACAATACAAGAAACCAATTAAGGAAAAACAAAGAAATAACAATTAACATGACTGTGAGCCAACAACTCTGCTTAATTATGGCCATGGAAAAGAGATTCTTATTTGGAACGCCACGTCACGTGACAGTTGAAACCCCCGGTACGTACCCCTCTCCCATGAGCATTCCAAATAATCTAAAGAATTAGGAATGGTGACAACATTGACAAGTGAGATTTTATGTGATAAAACCCCATCATGTTAGTTGAAGCGGGGACCTCAGCCTCAACTCATCATCACCTTCACTTTGCATTCTTCGGTATTTTACATTTAATATTGGCTTTGTCTTTTCTCGTTTAGTTTCATAAGAAGATAAGCAATTATAAATACATATGATCGATGTTAATTAGAATATCTTTTAAGAAAAAGACAATTAAAATTTTCTTAAAGAAGATATACTATGAGAAAAACAAGAAGCCATTAAATATCAAGTGGATCAACTGGCGTAGGTTGTTTCAAATTTATCTCAAGTTCAAGTGTTAGTATATAATTATATTAAATATTTGTAAAGAAAATTTTACTTGATTCAAGTATAATTATCTTCAATAAAAAAATGTTCAATTTTTATTGTATGTAAAATTCTTTTAGACCAATGACAATCACACATCGTGAGTGAGAATCTAATGAATTAAAGGACACTCTAATCTTTCACCTAAAACCAAAACTAACTGTCTTAATTAATTAATGATATTTTTACATATTCACCTCTTTGACTTTTGTATAGTTAATTGAAGCCTAATATTTGCTTTGGGCTCATATAAACAAAAATAATTGATTTTACACTAAAGAAAATTAGTTGATATCATTTAATTTTTTTAATCTCAAGTAAAAAATAAGATTATTTTTAAAATATTATTTATTAAAATTTTTTATCATGAATAAAAGAGAAACATTGAAAATAACATTAGAATTAAATAAATGATGGTTTAGGAGTGATAATATTAAATAAAAAAAATTAGTTAAATTTATTTATATTTAAGTACAAGATAATTTTTTTCTTATACATATAGGTTCTAAGACTGAGTATTAAACTTTTTTTTAGATGAAGAAAAAATTATTAAAAGATGGGAGTACAAGAGGTACCGTCCCCGGCCTGCCCATTACATCAAGATGCAGCGCTAATTTTACAATAAGAAAATAGACACATTATAAGATTTGACCTCCATTCACTATAAGACATCAATGAAACTAACAGAAGAGGTCTGTTTGTAAACGTTATATCAGCAACATGTAACATGTAAAATGTAATTTAGTTATGTAGATCACGTGCTGTCACTAGAAAATATTGAAGCATGAGATTAAGATTGAAAAAGAAAGATATGAACAGGGGTCTCAATGTACATATCGTTGATTGGAATCAGTGGCTCAACAGGCTCATAGGTACTTATCTGCCTGAATAACGTAGTATAAATGATTTTAAAGAGGGGAAACCAACGTCAAAATGTCGGCAAATAGTACCCACTTAAATCATTAATTGTTTTAAAAAATGAAGATTATGCAAAGTAATGTATATTTATTGCTATGAACTAATATGTGGGTCTAGCTGGATTTGACGTATCAAATAAGATGCCAAATGCATAAATTTGGTCTTCAAAGCTCAGAAAGATCTCGGCATATTGACGAACTTTTTATTCTTAAAACCAAGTTACGGTCTGGCCGTTGGAAGTTGCTTTCACTACAAGTCTATAACTATTTATATGAGGCCACTTTATATTCATATACTACATTACAATACTAGAATATTTAAGAATGTGACACAAGTGTAAAGTAATTTGAATTCTTCAAGCATATGTCAAGGGTTTCAATTTTTGACTATGTGAATAGAGTAATACATATATAGAATATTTAAGATATGTTTATAATCTTGTAACCTAACTAACTGTTTATGAATGTCCAATTCAATGTTAATGATTTTTAACACTTCAGATATGTGAATAGAGTAATACATATATAGTATCTTTTTTTCATCCTCTAATTAGGTGTTCTTCCAGCTCTGTAAAGGGTATATAGAGTAAACTGTGAATGAGCTGGGGTAAACATGCATTATTATTAGAGAACGTGCATGTATGGTACATATAATTATACTATATTAAAATGAGGCCAGCGTTTTGCCGTTACAAATGCAATGTAACATGACGCTGGCCAGCGTGTGTAAGGAACACATATCCCGCATCGTGACTAAGTAATTTTTTCACCGTCAGCTTATAGGGGTCGCATTCTAACAGTCATATACTTGATGCTCTTTTGTGACATTACACCACTTTATAGCTAGTTAGCCTATTACTTTTTAGGTTAAATTATTCATTTGATTTTTATAGTTTTATGATTTTTATATTTTTAATCTTTATAGTTTGAAAATGACTTTTTTAGTTCTTATAATTTATATTTTAATTCTCGTTTAGTCTCTATAGTTTAGAAATATTTTTTTTCTTATAATTTATATTTTAATTCTTTTTTAGTCCATATAGTTTGAAAGTAATATTTTTAGTTTTTATAATTTGTATTTTAATTACCTTTTAGTCCTTACTAAAAAAAATATAAAAATAATTAGCTACAAATTAATTATAAATTATCAATTGTTTTTTTATTACAAATTATCTTACGATAAATTAGTTATGAATTATTTGTTAATATTTTTGTAATTAATTGTAATTAATAATATTACTCATATTTTGATAATAAAAACTAAAATGAAATTAAAATATAAAACATAAAGACTAAAAAGATCTCAAATTATAAGAACTAAAAAATAATTAAAATATAAATTATAAGAACTAAAAAAATCATTTTTAAAATTATAGAAACCAAAAGAGAGTTAAAATGTAACTTATAAGAACTAAAAGAATTACTTTCAAACTATAAGAAAAAAAACTAAAAAAAACAATAATTTAACCTATTTTTTATAACGGACACTCCTTTATGATCATCAGCTCCACAATGAAAGTTACCATCATTATAATTCCATTTTAACATGACATGAATCAGAGATAAAATATTCTTTGAGATTCCGTGGATTGGACAGATAGAACTCATTCATTGCCTCAATGATTGTTCTGAAATGAACACTATTATTTGCTTAAATTTTCACCTTTTTCCTCTCGAGCTGAAACTACAAGACTGGTAGTTGAGCTTGAGCACCCCTAAGTTGACATCATTCATGAGGTTAGCTAAGCGTGTCCGAATCTATAACATAGCATTTCTAACGGGACTTTAGGGTGCTAATAATTTACTGTTCAGAGAACAGTGATTTTCTGGTAATGTTCTTTCTGAAATTTTCTATGCATGATAATACTTTTTGTTCTATTATCCTTTTATCCTATTATTACTACTATTACAATTTATATTTCCATATTTTAGTATCTATGTTTTATATAAAATATTTAATTCATTAGTGGATCTAATGCATCGAATATTCAATATTTTGTAAGTATAATTATTAAAAGCATAAAATAAGGAAGATAGTCAAAAACTTATATACAATTTTTTAATTAACATTGTAGTTTTCTTTAATAAATATGTATGTGTTGATTTAAGATGATTCTTTGGGAAAAAAATTATATTTTATAGTTTAAAATATATATTTTAAGTTAAATTAAAAAAATCATAAAAATAATAAGTATAATTTTTATTTACAACCATTATAAAGAAATTGAAGATTTATCTATCTACCCATTATTTTTAATATAAAATAAAATTTGTATTTTCTATTTTCAGTTCATGATTACTATTTCACTTTTAAATTAATTGATAAGTAAATTTAAAAATAAGTATAATTCTTACTTACATAGATATAAAATATATAGTTAAAAATCAATGAATCATTGGTTCAAATGTTAAAGTCGGTATTCTTAAATACAATTATTAAGGACATAAATGAAAAAATACAGTAAAAAAGATTATGTATTTTTTATTTTTATTAAAATTGTAGTTCTATTTAACAATTAAAATTGTGGTTATCAATTGAAATTTATATTTTCTATTTTCAGATCATGATTATTATGCTTACTTTTAATTTAATTGATAAGTAAATTTAAAAAATAAGTATAATTATTACAGACATAAATGAAAAAATATAGTTATAAAGTTTAAGTATTTTCTGTTTTAAATACAATTTTAATTTTATTTAATAAATATGTATAATGTGTTGGTTTGAGATTATTCTTTGGCAAAAAAAAGTATTCTCTATTTATAGTTTACAAAATTCATTTTAAGTTAAATTAAATTATTTTCTAATAAAATTAATAAGTATAATTTTAATTTTCAACCATTTATTTAGAAATTGAAAATTTATCTGTTTAACTACACATTATTTTTAGTTTAACAGAAAATCTATATTTTCTATTTCCAGTTCTTGATTATTATGTTTATTTTTTATTTACTTGATACGTAAATTAAAAAAAAAACAGTACAATTATAAAAGCATAAATGAAAAAATAAAGTTAAAAAACTTATATATTTTTTTTTATTAAAATTATGGTTGCATTTAATAAATATTTTTAACTTTTATTTAATTTATATGTAAGTTTAAAAAATAAGTACCAAAAACTATACTATTAATGCATAAGCTTAATTCAAGTACACAGCACAAGGGCCAGAATCCCAAAACTATACTATTACATGTGCTCAAGAGTCCTGAGTTTAATTTATACACATGCAGCCTTAAATTTAATATAAGTTTCCCATATTGTTGTCATAAATTAGGTTTATTTTATAATGCCCGAACTGAATGTGGTGATATGTATATGTAACCCTTCTTAGAAGACAACATGCACTGGATGGGTCCGAAGGCAAGTCCATCTGGAAAGCTATTCAGCGTTGGATGTTATTATAAAAAGAGTAATAATGTTTAGAATTTCCTATCATATTATAAACTTATATTTATAATTTTCTCTCTCACTAGGTATTAAATAACATATGAGGTTTAGGTTTATCTTTTTTTTATTATTAGATGCTTTCTTTTATTTCTTTAAAGGTGTTGATTGATGTAACTTTGACTTTTTATCCTTTTGGGTTTTTTTGTCTTTTTTGAAGATGTTTAGGTTTAATCCGAGTTTTTTAGTTTGGGACTTAATTAGGTTCCTTTCCCTCATAAAAAAATAGCATTTGAAGTTTTCAAGTATATTTTTCCAATAAATAATGCGAAGAGAAATGAAGAAAGATAGAAGAAAAGTGAAGTATATGAAAATAATAACCTATATTACGAATCCACCTTCAATTATTCAGCTCACACAAATTGATTAAAAATCAAAACAATATAAAAATGAAAAATCGTCGACAGCAGGGTTCGAACCTGCGCGGGCGAAGCCCAACAGATTTCAAGTCTGTCTCCTTAACCACTCGGACATATCGACTGTTGTTATTAGGTGCTAATCCAAAATTTAATTGATAATTAATTTTGAATTACGTTCTAATTTTGGATTACGTTTAGTATTATAGAACAACAAATTTGTAGTTTGATTTAGCCAAATATCTTTTGTTGCAGATGATATCAATGTCATATACTTTAGTAATAATATTCTTTTACATATCATCCTACCGTAGATGAAGAATCTTAAGCAATGAGATTAAGCTTTGGATTTTGGATATTGGTATCTTCATTTCAAAATATCTATCTTTTTTTTTTGCTGAATCAAAACAATTATCTATCAAAAATTTCTTATGTGACCCTTCATGAAACAGAAAGAGAAAAGTAAAACTAGAATGCTCAGGCTGTTTACCTTTCATATATTATTATTGTAAAATTATTACATAATACAAAGTTATTATTAAAATTTTGATCTTTTCAATTTAAATTATGAATGGTTTTGATTAATTAATTTTTTAAACTAATTAAATCTCTTTAAATTTTTTTTCAAAAAAATATCTTTACATTTAAAATTCAGCAAATTTATTCTCTTAGTCACTTTTCTTCTAACTCTACTTTCAAATTCTCACCTTTTATATAATTTTTTTTTACAAATGAGTTGATTAATTTAAACCATACTCTCTTATACTCAAAATTTACTAATAAATACATCAAGTTTTATTCAATTTTTTTTCTCACTTTAAATCACGATTTTAAATTCTACAAAAAAATACTTTTCAAATTAATTTTTATCCTAAATTCATTGCTAACCCTCAAATATTTTTACAGAAGAGGAAAATTTTAAAAATTTAATAAAAAATTGACGACTAGATTAATTAAATTATTTTTAAAATATAAAAACTTAATTAGCTATATAAAAAAAGGAAATTAGAAGTATGCAACGAAAATAGATGAAACAAGTAAATTCAGACCGTTAGACTTTAAGCGGGTTCCTGGACGTTGTCGTTTAGACGTCTCACTGCTTTGCTTCGTTCCAATTCCACCTCACATTCCTTATCTTCCTTCTTCTTTTCAATCGTCGTCGATTTTCAGTTTCCGATTATGAGAATCTGATTTCAGAATTCAAAAAAAGAAAAAGAAAAAGAAAAAATGAACACGTTAATCTCACCGCCTTCTACAAACCGTTACCTTGGTGGGGTCCCTTACTCTTTCCTCTCTCCGCTTCGAAACATCACCACCAACCTTAACCTTCCGAGGTTCCATTCCACGGTTGCTACCAACTTCTTGTCACACTCTCCGGTTCTTGCCACACTCTCCGCACGTGCCACTTCTGATGAAGTAGACACGCAAACAGTGGTTGAGGAACTTGCAGAGGAGAAGAAAGTGGAAGAGAACACCAACGAGGACAACACATCCACTTTTTCTTCTCCTATTGACAAAGAACTTAAAAAGGTTGGTTTCTAACTTCCCATTTCTGAATCATCCTTGAATTTTAATTTAAGTCAAATTTTAAGGATGCCCAGTTCGTAAAAGTCCACGCTTTCTTGGAAATTTTCGAGCTTGCATGTTGGTGAGAGTAGATTGATGGTGATTTTGATGTTTTTGTTTTGTTATGTGGCAGGTTGCTCAGAAGACTGCTGCTACCTTTGCACCAAGGGCTTCCACGGCTACAAAAAACCCTGCAGTGCCCGGAACGGTTCTGTACAGTGTTTTTGAGGTTCAAGGGTATGTTTCAATGTTGTTGGGGGGAGCTTTGTCTTTTAATCTCATCTTCCCTTCTGATGAACCTGACATTTGGAGATTAATGGGAATGTGGTCCATTTGGATGTTCAGTAAGTTCTTTACCTGCCAATTTCGTTCTGGATTCATTGTTGTATGAAACAACAAGTGCTTGCTTGCTTTCTGCTTCATGCTTTGCCACTTACCATTTTTTAGGAAGTTTGAGTGATCACTGATCGGTTTTATGAGATTTTTTCAGAACCTTCTAAAGATGATGTATTTTTTTATAATTAATGCTTTGTATTTGAAATTGAAGCCAAATGTAATTATTCTCAGTAGTTCGTTCATACTAATTGTAGTTGGATTTGGTCATAAAGTAAGTAATCTTTTTCATACTATTGTTGTTGGATTTGATCATTTCAGAGGAGAAAGTAATCGTAGTTGTTAAAAAAGAATCAACAGTTAATATTAGTTACATATACATAACATATCATGAAAATACAGATATATATCATGAAATGTTGAAATATCACCAGTTGAGTTTCTCATCTACTAACTTAACACTTCCACTCTTTAGAGGAGTCAAATACATTGTTGTTGGTGTCATAATTGCTATGATTCTTTAGTTAATGTAAAAGAATTTATGATGAATACAATTCATTGTATTTGTGCAGCAATTCCTTCATTACGAGCTCGAGATTGCTCAAAGAATGAGAAAGAAGCTCTCAACTATCTTTTTCTCCTCATCCCATTGATCAATGTTATAATCCCATTCTTTTGGAAGTCCTTTGCTGTTGTTTGGTCAGCAGATGTAGTAGCCTTCTTGGGAATGTACGCATGGAAGGTACATATACTTTCAAGTAGTCTAGATTTGCTGTTAGCTTTACTTTCTTGTAACTTGTTACCTGAAGCATGTCTCTTGCAGTTTGGATGGCTTCAGAGAACGGATTAAGGAACCCAAACTTGGTTGTTAACAGTTATCAAGGCTTGTTGGCTCGTCTTTCGCATGGATCTCAATTTTATGACACACACCAATGAGATGTGACATTCCTTGTAGCACTTCATGGTCCCCAACTCCTGGATGAGTGATTTCTCATGGAGTAGCCTTTGCATCTACAAGGGCAGTAAGATACCGACGTTGCATCCTTCCTATTATCAAATGAAGAGAATGCTATAGGTCGTTTTCAAAAGTTTTGCATATTGTATTATCGCCGTGTCTCACATTGCAGAAAATTTGAAATTTCAGAATGTAATCAAGAATCTCCCAAAGATGAAATATAACGTAGTCATGATATGTAGATTTTGCATCAGAGGTGGTTGAGATTTTAGTTTTCAAATGCAATTTTCGAAATAAAACATTTGATAAAAATAGAGTTGAAATTCAAAATACTTTTACCTCCATTTTCGTATCCAAGAGAAAAAAAATGTGAACTTGATTTAGTTTTTTTTATTAAAAAAAATCTCCCTATAAAACCAAATTCCTTTCGCTCAACTTATCAAAATACAATGTTGCTCTGATCCAAGGGGCCACACTTTGCATATTTTAACAAGTGAGTTTTGTGCAGCAAAATTGCAATGCCAATATTCTCTCATTTTAAGTACATTACTATCAAGCCAATACCAGCTCTTGAAATCTACTCATCCTCGGATCTTACTAATTTCAACTCAATCCTGGATGCAGCCACAGATAAAGACACAATTTCACATAGATCCCCGATCTGGGCATAGGCTGATGATATCAAGTAAATCCAGGAAACAAGGTCCCTTTGATCAATGTAATCAAACAATTTGCCCATGTATTAATTATAGAATTTGAGAAACTCATCAGACATAAACCAATACAATACAAACCCTACAAATGAGCAAGCACCAAACTGCCAAACGGCAAGTTCAACATTATAATGGTACTGGGTTGACTTCCCAGGCAATTCATTTCATGAAAAGATGGTTGGATTTCACAAGCTCATATATAGAGATAAACCCATATAAATTGCACAGCCATGCAAACACTGCTCACGAGCAACCTCTTGAAACTTCTAACAGCAAGCCCAACATGGCAAAGCTATTGGTAAAATCAACGAGGGTTGAATTTTATATATAAAAAAATAGCAAGTCCCGTTTTCCAAATCATACTTGTTCGATTTATATACTAGACAACAACTACCATTTTTCCTTTTTCTATTTAAAAATAGCTATCTATCTCAAACAAATATGTAGAAATATTTAGAAAAGAAAAGAAAGGTCATAACAAAAAAATCCAACGTCTTTAAACATTCATTCCGTACTTCATCCATATCAAGTCCCTTTTATACTTTGCTAGTCTGAAATATGACTTACACTATCTTGGGAATTTTATCTTTACGAGTCACACTAATTTAGTAAAATTGAAAACCAAATTATAGTTGTTGAGTCAAAAAGCCCCCTCCATTTCTACCGCCTTTTTTTCATTGAGCTTCTCCTTTCAGCCTCTTTTTCGGCAACCAGAACACAAAACTCAGAACCAAGCATATCGTGTATATCAAGATTCATAGATAGGCTTAGATCAATAATTCCCTTGATGATTTCCAATGTAATATTGAAGCCTAAGGTTGACAATACTCTAACAGCATTAGCAGCTCTGGATATGTATTTTCTTGTCTCCAATATTGTATAATTTTTCTCTTGTTCTTCAAGACTGACACAATTTTTATTAGGGAATAAAACTTGTGAATCAGATTGGCTCACTTGATCTTCTATCATGTCATCTTTGGCTTCAACATGTTCCCCAACCCATATGAATCCATTACAGCCAAGTATCAAATCAATACCAAACTCCTCAAGATGATGGAAATGTTGTTTTTGTCTCTTCACTAAATAAGGTGGGACAGTAAGCAGTTGACCTCTATTAAGCTGCCATACAACTGAGACATTAGTAACAGTAAAACACTGACGAAAAAACCAGAATATATTGCATGTCATCTATAAAATCCCTGTAAACACCCTGGCAACTAAAACTATATTTACCCTCATTTCAAAAGGAAATCCTCGTATCTCAATCAGGAAAACATAATTGGGACTTGGAAGCAGTGTACTATTATATCTGTAAGCAACAATGCCCATTTCATAAGAGAATTTGCATTTACTACTGTCTACTTTATGCAATCTGCAACTACATTTTGAGGGGAAAACAGAAGCAAGTAAAAAACAAAGTAATACGATTTATGAGAATTTTCAAGACCACATACCTTTCCATATTTCCGACTCCTTGCTTGAAGGTGTAAGCCATCATGCTGGAAACCACGAACTTCAGCCTGTGTCACATACATAGGTCCGGAAAATAATCAGCTGTCATTTCCTTCATACAATAATGTAAGTAATTTTCAGTATACACAACACAACTGGACTTACACAAACAACATCATTCTCCTCGAAAATGCAGCGCATGTTTAGCTCATCCACAGCTGTCCTCCGCCTCTAGCATGGATATGAATAATTCTGAATGAGAGGATTTCCATTTTTCATCTTAATTGGGGCAGAAAACACCATTTTTATTTAATCAATTAAACACATTTTTGCTTAAATCAAAACACCTTTTTATTTTAAATAAAGAACAACCAAATGACCCCAATTTTTCTAAAAAACAGAGATTTATAAGCCATACAGATTCCAGATACTATTCTAATAAATCATTGTAAGATACATCCCCAAAAAAGTGTGTTATGAAATACCTGAACACCATCAGGCATGTTCATAGAAGAGAGCAGCAAAACTGCATCCTGATTGTAATTTATCTCCAATCTCCAACGCTTCTGAGCAACCTACACAACAATCAATAAAATCATATTAAGTGAGAGAACAGCAACAAGCACAAAAAACAAATGCAAGTAAAACTGCTGATTCAATAAAAGGTGTACCTCAACAACACGCCCTATAACAATGTCACCAACCTCAGGTTTATACCTACGAGTTATTACATTATTTCGTAGCGAAAATAATAACAGAAAAAAAAAGTTAAGAAGTTAAGAAGGAAGATTACCTGGAGCGTAACGCGCGAACGTAGACAAGTTTGTTGACGCGCTCGACGACGCCGCAGAGGGTGGCGACGACTTCGCCGTTGAGGTCGGCGGTTCCGTGTCCCTTGAGGACGCCATCTTCGTGGTTGACGTGGATGGAATCGGCGATGATTACCGAAGCATCGGAATTCACCTTCGTTGACAGAGACTCTAACTGTTCCAGAGCCTTCTGAAGACGAACCTTCTGTGTTTGGCTTAAGGGTAACTGTATCTCTCTCATTGCTCTCTCTTTCTCTCCGCAAACACTGAAGAATTGAGGAAGAAACCCTAAACCACACTGTACTGCTACCACCGTTTGTAATTCCCTCTTTCAAAGTTTGGTGCTTGGGCTTATATAATAAATGGGCCTTCCGGTAACAGGCTTTCAATTGGGTGCTACTGTTAGCACATTAATTATCTCTATTGGCACTACATAAGTGGGTTTTAAATATTTCTTTTCAGAAACACCTTTTTCACGAAAACATGACTCCATTGACAAACTAAATCATGTTTCCATTGTGTAAAAGGGGGTAAAAAAATACACAAGGGAAAGGTAGTTCATTGTGCATTTTATAAACAAAATCATGTTTTCATTTTTTTAATTTTTCTACCTCCTCTTATATACAATGAAATTATGATTTGTTAATGTATTTTTATGAATATTTTTAATTTATTATAAATATAAATTACCTTTTTTGAAATTAATAAAATTAATTATGATTTATCATGTTTAATAGTCATTAGTATATTTTTTAATTAAAATTAAATTAATTTGATAGAAGTTATCATTTATAAATGTAATCAAATTTATTATTATATAATAAATTTATGATATTAAGTTGTATCATAATTAATTTGATTACAATTAAAAATAGTAACTTATGTTATCATTAATTTAAATTTAAAAACAGTAACTTACATTTAATTAAAAATGAATTCTTTGAACATAAGTCAATTTCAATTGTTTCATTATATGATCTCGAATCATCGTTGGGGTAAAAAAAAAAAGGAAAAATATATATATATGTTCTGTACTTCGACTTCAAATTGATGAATTTGATCCTAATATCTAAAAAAGATAATGTGAATTTTGTCCCCCTCTCTGTAATGATATTAGTTACAACATTGTCGTAACAAATAACTTGCTACGTTTTAATTTGTGATAGCTTTTTATACAATTTCTTAAAGTTTGAAACACCTAAATTTTACATTAATAAGTTGTTTAAACTTTTACATTTTTTTACAGTTTTTTGGGAAATATATTGGGATTTCCTATGATGTTAGGTAGGGTGAGGAATTAAGACTTTGCCTTTTGTTTTGGACTGTATCAACTCAAAGTTGGCGGGTTGGAAGGTGCATTGCTCAAATAGAACTGGAAGGGTTACCTTGACAAAAGCAGTGTTGTCATCTATTCCAAATTACACTATGCAAAAATTGTGGTTTTCTCAAGGGATTTGTGATGAGATTGATTTCACGCTGAGAAACTTCATTTAGGGAAGCAAACATGTCATTGGGTTGGTTGGGACAAAATAACAGCTTCAAAGAATAAAGGTGGTTTAGGCATCAGGGAAGCAAGAGATGCTAATTTTGCTTTGTAGGGAAAGAAAGAGTGGTCAACAATGCATGAGCCTCACAGACATTAGTTTCAAATGGCTTCTGATAAATACCTATAACATACTCATTTCATGAGAGCTGATTGTACGGATGGTACTTGGTACACATGTGCATCCATCATTAAAGCTCTCAAATTTCTCAAAGATGGGTTTCGAGTTCGTATTGGCAAAGGGGAGGTATCTTTATTCTTTGACAAGATTTTAGATGAAAGACCTATTTGTCAATCCCTTGATTATGTGCATCTTTCGAATATTGCTCTCCGAGTGAAGGATGTTTTAATTCATGGCACTAGAACATGTTGGCTACACTTCTTTCTGAGGATACAAAACTGAAGTTTATGAGTATTGTGCTAAATGATCAACAGGATGATATTATTATTTAGGACCATTCTCAATCAGGGTCTTACAATACCACTTATGGTTATCAGGTTTGAGCATACCTCACATGCCTCACCTATGAGGGATTGGAATAATTTAATTTAGAAGGGCCATTTACCTAAAACAGTTAAACATACACTTCTTTTGGTGCTTCTTTTCATCCTTATGCTTCAATCATCAACCACATCAGATCTTTCAGAAGCTAGCCTTGGAGTCTATCTTTTGGTCATGTTTATCGTGAGTCCAATTAATTTGCAAGTTGGCTAGCTAAGAAGGGTTCTTCTTCATTTGAAGCCTTGGTCACTTAGTCATCTTGTCTAGCTATGCTTAGACCCTTATTATTTAGCTTATGCCATTTCGATCGGTGTCAACTTTGAGGGTGTAGTTTGCTTTTCTGGTTCCACTCATTAAAAATAAAAAAATGCCCGATGACAGAATCTTTGTGTCACTCCCTTATAACCATATGTCAAACCGCCACCAATGGAAATGACCGTAAATCAAAACAACAATCAAACCAAAATCGTATGTAAAATAACATAACAAACATACAAATCTTAAGTTCCATTATCATTTGAATATAAACTTTCAAGCAAATGAAAAACAAATGTGTATCTTCATTTTAGCCCCTTATACTCCAACCACTAGAAGGCATCGTCGTCGGTAAGCCCCACTTGGAACGAAGCCCTCCTATTATGCACCACCACCTTCCATCCGCCACCCATCACCAAAGCCAAACCAAATCTCATCCATCAAAATCCTTATTCAAGCTTCACTCTTAATCCATTTATTATTCTTCTATTTCTGTTTTTCTCCTCTCCTTTTTCTCGATGCGCTTCAAACCTTTATAAAACCAAAGGTTTAATTAGTAAACTAAATTAAGATATAATCACACAACATTTAGGATTTTAATTTAATTTCACATTTGATGATTTTGTTTTGATTTAGGTAAATAGTTATCTTTTAATTTGAATGAAGTTAGAATGAATCTATTATTAGATAAGTTTGTTTGTTATTTATTTTATCATTTAAATTTAAATTCATAAGAACTATATCTTTCAAGCTTCTTGGGTTAAGGGGTGTTAGCTGATGATTACCCCACGAGCACTCTAGCTGATTCCCATCTCTTATATATTATTAAACTTATTCACAAAACATTCTAATCTTTCTGTCTCATGAATTTCTTCACCTCCGTTTTCTCCGACTCCTACAATGCGCGCCAAAACGAATCGCAAGTCAAAGAACCGAGTCGCGATTCCTCCACCGGCGAAATCGGAATCCATCATCGAGACCTACCGTCGCGACCTGCAGGAGTTCGGCACCGGTTTGAAGAAGGAGATTGAGGTCGCTCACCGCTCCCTCGAGACGGTGGGCCACGTCATCGACCAATTCGGAAACACCGTCGCCAAAGGCACCGCTCACATCACATCATATCTCGATTCCGATAATAATAATAACAGAAACAACCCCGGCACCAAAGAAAAAAAGAGCTTCATTTCGAAGCGCTATAGTAGGTTTGACTCACAGGTTCGTGCAATTCAGAGTGACGTTAGCACTTACACCGAAGTGCCGGAGGATTCGGATGAGTATAATGAGTGGAAATCGAGGTTTTCGTTGGAAGAAAAGAGGGACGAAATGGAAGGATTTTTAAACGATAATGCGGCTATGGAGAGTGTTTACAAGAGGGTTGTTCCCAGTGTTGTTGACCATGACACGTTTTGGTGTAGGTATTATTATAGAGTTTACAGGCTCAAGAAAGCTGAGGATGTGAGGGCGAGGCTCGTGAGGAGAATGTCGAGGGACGAGGAGGAGTTGAGTTGGGATGTTGAAGAAGAAGATGAGAATAAGGGAAAAGAAGGAGATTCTGTGTTGCATGGGGATGGAACAAATAGATTGAATGTGGAAGAGATGCATAAGTCTGCTGAGGAGGGGTCTAAGGAAGAAAAGAGAGGTGATTTATTGCAAAGCAAGGGAGATGAGTCTGTTGAAGAATCAAAGGCTGGCAAGAACAAAGAGGTTGTTGAGAAGATGAGTGATGGAACTAAGAAAAGTATCAATGAAGAGGATAAGAGGAATGGTTCTGTGGTAGATTGTGATAATGGAAAGTAAATTAAATGATGGAAAAGATTCATTGGTTGCAAATAAGCACTCGAAGAATGAGAAGGAGGAGGAGGAGGACCTTGAGTGGGATGAGATAGAGGATCTTAGTAGAATTGATGAAGAGAAGGCAACTCGGATGGGTAGCCATACCAAAGTTGATTTGCGGAAGCGCCGCCTCAGTGCTGCTCAAGAGCAAGAAGAAGAAGACTTGAGTAGGGAAATTGAAGAAGATGATGAGCCTGCTAATGCTAAGGCATGAGATATGTGCTGCACTTTCATGAGATTTATACATATAAGTGTGGTTTTGATAACAGAAACTAGCATTGTCTTTTTGTTTTTATATATGTGTAGATTTCTTAGAAGTCTCATTCTTCCACATTTTAAATGTATGAAAAACAACTGTTTTAACTGATATATCATGTATCCCTTCTCTTTAATTTTTAACAAATGTTTTGGATACACTTCAGAATATGGTGACTGCAAACAGGTATGTTTGCTGTCCCTTGGGTGATTTTGTCTTCCTCTCTATTTCTTTTATTTGATAACTTACGAATCAGTGACAATTATGGGTAGCCTCTGGCCAGAAAATCCTTCTATTTTGAATTTAATTGGAAATAGCTCCTTCAGGTGGGAAATTGTTTCAACTCTCTGTTCCATTTAGTACCTAATTTGTTTCAAGGTTTGGCTAACCATTTCACGTACTGGATAATAAATCAAAAGTGGAAGAACGTGTTAGACTTGCTTTTTATTTTAAAAAATCAAATATTGAGTAGTCCTAATTTTTTTTCAGCCACTATCTTCTGTTTTTCTCACTCACGTATCTAGTAGCTTTATAATTTTCAAATAACAGTCACGGTTGTTAAAAAGCATTCTGTGTATTTAAGTCTTTGAGCACCGTTTGGAGAGCAATGGCCGAAGGTTAGTGATTGTGCTTAATTATGCATGAATACAAAATTAAACAGAACTACTAACATCGTATTTTTTTTTTTTAAGGATGTCTTTAGACTGAGAACTGTCTTATTTATAGGGGCCAAATACATGCGTGAGAAAAACAGAAAATAGTGGATTAGAAAAATTAGTTGAAATTGAAAAGTAACATTTAATGTTATCAATGTATCCCTACTTGATTTTTAATATAAAAAATCTAATATAAAATTATATTTATTGGTTTCTTAACCACGTTAGTCTTTTAGCATAATAGTTAGCAAAACTATTTGTTCTGTTGAAGTGTTTTTCTTTAACAAGGACATGAGACTATGGTATACTTCTTTATTGTATTGATCAAATAACAGAAAAATTAACCAAACTAGCTTATGTATCTGATGCATATAGATGTGCAGATTTAGTATTGTGAGTTCATTTAGTGTGTGTGTGTATATATATATATATATATATATATATATATATATATATATATATATATATATATATATATATATATATATATATTCTTGCAAATTTTAGAAAATAATATATTAATTCTGAGTAAGAACTTTCAGAGAGATGCTAAATAATTTGAAATGTCGGAGATAAGAGTACTACAGAATAAAATTTTCACCGGAAGCATTTAGAGCAATCCTTTTTATTTCAGTAGAAACTGTTATCAGCAGTTAATTATCAAGGGACACTTAACAAAGACATTATTCCTTAGTCTGGCTTTTATGGAAGCTTTAACAATTTATGTACTGGGTGTAGCATTAGCGCTTTTATTTGCTAATACTTTTGTTTAATCCTAAAAAAATAGAAATACATATCCTTTTTTCCGTAGACTTGCTTTACAAGTATGATTACGGTTGAAGTTTGTTAAAATTATGAGTTACTGTAATTCAAGTTAACGATAAATACATTAGAGATGGGTACTTATCTATACAAGTCTATAAAGTCAAAATATTTCACTATAAAGATTAACCCTCCTACATCATAATGGCAAATTAAGTAGACGATCATAACCCTGCATCCTCATGATGATTTGATTTTGAGGTGTTGAGGAAAAGGAAAAACAGAGAATTACAAGGACAAGAGAAAAACAGAATCCATCAAGAGGAGATCATGCACACAAAAGCGGGAGGGAGGAATTTGTACTACCTTCCCCTCCCATTCTCTGTTAATAATGCTTTCGATGTCCTGAACCACTTTCTAATACTCATCTGTCTTGTAGCAGCCTCAACAGCCAGTAGACAGTCAGACTCAAATTAAAACTCTAATTGAAAACATAAATGACCATTCTTATAAAATTCTGTCGGTAATATAATTCACATTCTCCAAATCCTTGAAGCTGATTGGAACCCACAATAAACCATTGTGAAAACTAGATTCTAAGTTATCTATCTAAAAGGCAAGTAAAAGGGAAAATGTGAGGAAAAAAAATTGAATTTAACAAACTCTTCTAGCAACCCCTGTGTTTGTACAACAAAATAAATACTCCACAGTCCAGATCAAATAACCGAGGCATGGAAGCCACGTTTTCTTGATTCACATCTCTTTAAACCCATGACAGCTTTGAGACAGAAATCATACCTATCCTTCAACAGCAATGCTGGGTTCAGAAATGGACTCTCCCGTGTGTGATTCAACTGGGGAGGGTAATTCCATAAGGCGTCCTTTTTGAGCACGCGGTGGAAGATGCCTTGCATGTTTTCTGGCTGACCCCTTCCAAGGCAAGAAAACCCCAGTTCCACCTCGAGGAAGTTTGTGAGTGTTTGCTGCCATAGGGCGCATAGGAGCTAACATGACCATTGGAGCACTAAGTATTCCCAACTGGGGCATCATATTCATAGCCTCATAGCCACTTAGAGGTCCGTTTGGCAAAGTAAATGGGCTAGCAATGCTAGGTTGCCAAAGAGTCATCGCAGTTGTCATGGTGGGAGTTGGTGATTGGCATTGATTGGAGTCTGGCCTCACTCTAAAGAAGGTAATGCTCACCCTTCTGTTAGGGGATGGACACATTACGTGCCTTGCCATGTCAGCACTGTTTCCTCTCATCACTAAAAGAGACCTGCGTTTCGTTTCATCATCTAATCAAGTATTATACAATACTACAACGTTATGGACCAAAAGAAAACAATTGAGGAAATGTGAAGTAAATATAACAAGGGATTGAGTTAAATGCTAGAAATGGGAAACTAGCATCTATTTTTCTAAGACATAACATCTACAGCCCCTGAAATAGCAGGAAGCCACTTGTCGAGTCACTATATCCATATCTAGCATTCATTAAGGACATCTCAGAAGCTTTCAGACCTTTATAGTAGAAAAACTCAATACTATTCAACAAGGAAAACTTAACCACTTTAAAGTTTACACACTTAATATAATATATGAATGGAAAAAAAGATGTGTAAAAATGAGCTTTTACGGGATCAGAGTGGAGAATTATAAAGGACCTTGTGCAAATGCTGAAAATTTGAAACTAGGTGTCACTTCTGCAATCTAGCAATTGATATTTCCAGGACAGGAAAAAAAAATTGTCCCCCAAAGTACCTATATTATTCAATAAAATAGGAAAAGGGAAGCAATCTAACCAAATAATAAGGGCGTTATATGAACATTTAGTTTCATCCTCTAAAAAGGTTGTGTAGTTGCGTAGCATTCATTTACATAAAAAACTTCGTACCCCATTGCCCGGAGGCTCTTCGCTATGCGAAGGTATGGGGGAGGGATGTTGTACGCAGCCTTACCCTTGCATATGCAAAGAGGCTGTTTCCGGATTCGAACCCATGACCAACAAGTCACCAAGGCACAACTTTACCGCTGCACCAGGGCTCGCCCTGTAGCATTCATTTACATGCTATCCAATAAATTTTGAAGGTATTCTGCCTTTGTATCCAGAAATATGACTAGAGTATTAAAAAATAAATGGAAGATTAGAACCACTAAGAGCGTAAGTTGTTTAATATATACCCCTCCTTCAATGAGAGCATGAGTGGACCCTTGTAGTTCCCATCATTTTCACTCATAAGGATACGCCCAAAAGCCATAGTTGATTCAGACAGAAGAAGTGTGGATAGAGGTTGGTCCAAATGCGGTGGTTTCAGGAATGGCTGAGAAAATTCCCCCTACAAATTATAAAATTGTACAGGCATTGCTGAATGGTTACACCCTTGTAGAAATGGATGCTTATAGTACCCTTTCAGATATCAGACTAATACAGGATAATGGAAGTGATTGGGAAAACATGAAATGTTTACCTCTTCAAAAAAGTTGATGATACAACCATTTGGCCTTTTGTACTCTGGAATTAATTTCCATTGAATAAGGTGATCAATGACATCATGAAGAAGTGCTGGAATCGGTTCTATATTGCCTGTAAACATAAAAGGAAAACAAGCTCAATTTCATAATTCATACTATATAATTTAGATTGTTTTTAATATATCGGATTAGAAGAACCAAATTACAGTTTTGTTGTTAAGGTGGACAAAGATTGTCAAATTATAAAATCTTCCTTTTAATACTCTGTTCTTACTTTTGTTATCGTCCTTTATCTGTCTAAATATCGGAACACCCAACTGAATCAGCTCTCTCTTGTTTCCCTTCATCTGTTTGTTGAACAGTATAAAAGTTTCACCTACATTTATTCAAGAAGATTAGTTTAGAACGTAAAATAGTATAGACAACAGAAAAACTAGCTTTAAATCATTATCTGTGTGTAAACCTGTCTTGTGATTGTTACAAAGAAAAAAAAATACAATGAAGACATACAAGTACAACTGTGTCAAGAAAGATAATAATTAGTCCAAAAACACCTGATCTATTATTATGGATAACAGAGAACCTGATCTTGATTTATTTAATAAATTGAAAGAAATTTGCCGTCCATTGTATAAGTCCCTAGTCCCAAAAATTAGACCTATAAATAGCCTCCATCTGTCTTGATAAGTGGTTACGGATGACCAAGATGAGTAAAAACCTAAAAATTAGCATGATATAAAGTAATTAAACGTACAGGAAATGACCAATTAAAGGTGACTTACCTGAGAGCTCCCCGTTCTGGGCAGCAGCATGAATCTCCTTCACAAAATCAGTCAGCTTGCAGATTTCTGATTCAGAGAAAACATCCTCATACAACTTTAATCCTTTCACAACATTCACCTGCTAATTGCAATCATCCTTCATTCAGCAATATCCAGCTACTTCTTATTACAAAAACTAGTGATTCCACTTCTATGAATGCATGCTTCTTTATTAAAAAGAACGTATTGACTATTGAAGTTGTAAACAAAAGAACTTGCCATATGCCCCTTCACGGACTCCTTTGCTGTGAAACCTTTTGTCAGCTTTATCTGTGAAGAACGTCCTTCGCATTCTTCATGATTAGAACATATGTTGTTGTTCATCACACTGGGTTGCATTTCCTGAGATCCTGCCCATCAGACCAAAGAAAATCCATGCAACTTTTAGCACTCAACAAAAAGGGGGAATGGAGTTACTTATCACATTAAAATGCAACACATTTTCATCCAAATTAAACATTATATTCACCGGTTCAGTTGATAGAAATGATTTATTATACGCATTATGGGTTGCATGGTTAGTTTAACCTCAACCCTTTGGGTGTTATGAGTCAAATACTACCTGCACTTTAGTGATGGTTAGCCGAGAGAAGCAGAGAGATTTCAACAAGGGTTAGCAATAAAGCAAGCAGAGCCCCAAACATTGCCATAGTCACCATTAGCTAAGTAAGATTGTTAAATTGAAATTTCATCATTTAGCAATTGTTTTTGTCGTGTGATTGTTTAGAAACATTTGCCGCCTTCCAACAAAGTAACCATGCGTTAGTCCTCCCCCAGCATAACCAATACCAGTATCCCCCCAAGCACAGAGTACAGTTAATAGTGACAAAATGGGCTGGCTATTGGAACAAACAAAAGTACGATGGTAGCACATGCCCCCAATAAGGGTATGAACGCAACCGGCTGCTCAAGCATGGTTTGTTCTTTTCAGGAAAAAAAAGAAAAAAAGAGTAACAATACACACACAACAAATTCTTTCATTACTTTTTATAATTTATTTATTTTTCCTTTTATTTCTCTCCTGTACTTTATTTGAATGAAGAATCAAATATGCAGAAAAAAAAACGACAGAAATAGAATAAAAAGAAGTATTATTTAAATAGATAGAAATAAAAAGATAATAAGTGAATAACACTTAGGGTATAAATAAATAAATAAATTATATGAAGAACTATTATACTAACTAAAAAATTAAATTTAACCCAAAATTTTATTTTTTATCGTTTATTTCTAGACATAAAAATATTTATTATTATTTTTAGTTTTTTAAGTTATAAATAATTTATGTAATTTCTCTAAAAATCCAAACAAAGAAGATAGATAATAGACTTTTTTCCTCCCATTTCTCAGCACTTGAGAAGAAGAAAAAATTCATCCAAAAAAACCTTTTTTTTATTTCTCTTCTTATATATTTTATATATTTTAGTGTGAAAATGTCTTTTAATGCACATTCAAAACATGTAACCACTAGTTTGGAGTTTGGATCCTCACTAGCCTCTTCAATCAAATTTTCTCAACAACAAAAATAGGACCATTAAATTATTGTATTATGATTTAAAAAAAGATGATAACCAGAGGAAACTTTGACTGCAAGGATCCAGGTCCATAAGCAATCATGCACTAGGAATTATTGTAGAAGTATTATTAGTACTCCTAAGAAGAACATGTTTCGTTTTCCTTTTTTTTCTTCTTTTTATGCTAGTAGTACTAGCATTTACTCTCTACCTCCCAGTAAATCCTAATACCCTAACCCATAATTAAAGTCCATTCATCGGATCCTTCACCCAAGCATGAGTCAACAGAGTTGACCCGCCAATTTGGACCCATCAACAACACACTGAACACCAGTCACCAGGGTATTTCATAGGGAATAGCACCTAATATGTCAAAGCTCAACTACCCACCCATTCAAGCCCGATCCCTCGCACGTGGTACGATACCATCAAAACAACAGCATTATGCAGCCGACTGTAGTAACAAGAATAAAAAATAAATAAAAATGAACACATCTCTAGATGTCTTCCCCATCCAACGTTGTGGTATTCGCCCCCTGCCACCATGCTCCCCAACTAACCGTAACACCAAAGGTACCCAGACCGTATTCACAAAATATGGTCCCACCACAAAAAACAAACTCACAAAATATGGAAAATGTTTCCATTCAAGAAAAATTATAACAAAAAACCAAAAAATGTACATTGAAAGTAAGAAATCTCTCTATTTTAAAATTCTGTGATGCTTTAACATTATTGGCGATGGTTTTGGTTCCCCTAAGAAAATTATTTGGAAAATAAAAGCATCAAAACGTTGAACGACGTCTGCGGTCTACCATTGCTCAACCGAAAATTCACTTCAATATGTAAACTAATTTTCATGCCAAATATCCTTCGGTTCGTTTTCTTCGCCGCACTGCAGGGAACGAAAATAACTTTTTTCTGATATAAATATAATTGTTTTATGAAAAAGTGGTGAAAAAGAAATATAAAAGCAGAAAACCATAAAGTTTGCTCCTATGAAAAGACACAAAAAAAGTTTTCACCCTTCGTGATTAAAAAAAAACACAAATAATATCGAATAATCTGAAAATTAAACTGTGTTATCTCCTATCTCGCTTTAAGAAACGATTAAATTCTCCGGCAACAGGTGGAAGATGAATCGTAAAAGAGTATCATAAAATATCAAAAGACAAGATTGAAGGTGAATTGTATTGAAAACAAAAACAAAAGGTTAAAGGAGATCACTGTGGAATTGATTATTATTACCTGAATCGGTAATTTCACTGTCCGGCGAATCATACTCCGGCGCGGCATCGTCATCACCGTCGTTTCCGCCGTTTTCCGCCGTTTCCTTCTCCAATTTCCCTTCCTCTTCGAAGCTGCTCTCGCTTTTTTTCGCTGCTTCGTGCTCGCTTTTCTTCTCGGCGACTCTGCGGAGCTCGAGAGTGACGTCGGCGATGGAATGATACTTCTGCATCTGGATGACGGGGATCCAGTTGAGGCGGCGGCGGTGGATGGCGGCGAAAGCGGCGTCGTAGTCTGAGGATGCGGCGGCGAGATGCGCGAGGTGGCCGCAGAGGGCGTCGATGATGGCGTTGGCGGCGGCGAACTCGCCGTGGAACCAGGCGAGAATGGCGTCCTTGGCGAAGGGGTCAGAGACGAGCAGCGGCGGCTGCACCATTGCCGGTGGTGGATCGGTCCGCGATGCTGGGACAGCCGCCATGGGCAGAGGAAAATGGTTTAAAACGAGAGAGAGAGAGAGAGGGGTTTGATGATTTGTTATTGTTGCAATGAAAAGGGTTTTGATTTTTAGTTATAGAGAAAGAAGAATTGAGTGAGTCACATGAGATGCAGTTCCAGGGGGTTTAAAGAAGAGTGGGATTTATTGTCCCTCTCTTGTTCTGTTTTTGTGTTTGCCTTGTATGCCAAATTCGTACACTCGAGGCCTCCCTTCCATGTAACGTGCACAATCACACCACACTTTCATGTGCTTAGCTTAAAATGCTACGTAAAGGTTGAAGCTAGTGAAATGATAATTTTTTTATACTATATATGGATATCCATTAACAGTATTTTAATTAAGTTTAATTCCGAATATTTATTCTAATTGTATGATCGAAACTTACTTGTTTTTAAGATTCTCGTTTCTTATTTAATACACATCATTCTTTCATTAGTCGGACATTATTTAATAGGTAATCATCTAGTGGGTAGTACGAAATTAATTATTTTAGTTTAATTAGTGATTTTAAGTAGCGGAAAATATAATTTGTCTATGTGGTTATTCTTTCAATCGGTTGGCTTGTGGCGAAAGTAATAAGGTTTTGTAAGCCTAATAAGCGAGACATATCTTCAAAGACAGTGATGCTTAAGTTAGTGTTTAGTAGAATAACCACATTAAAGAAAAACAAAGTATTCATATACATATGCTGAAGGTTACAATAAGAATATATTTTTTTTAATTTCAGGGTGAGTTGTTGAGTTACAAGTGTCAGGTGAAGTCCCAAATCGGATAGAAGTGAAAAGATTGAGCACCATAGCGAGGAAAAGACCCATAAACCTGAGTCTTAAGGTTTTGGGTTAGAGTGTGGTGTCAGATCTCCTTATGTGGTGACTCGTGGTCCACATATACATCCCTCGAATCTCTCCAATAATTGGTATCGGAGCCGATGGTTCAAGTTGATGACCGGCTCACCAGTATGCAAGTAACGCAGAGGTGATCAGAATGACTAGCGATATAGCGTGAGGGGGAGTCTACACATGTTTGCATTAAAGAAGAAACAAAATGTTTATATATGGTGAATTTTGTTGTACCCCTTCAGTCGGTGACCGATCAAGACTAACCACTTAATCCCTGGGTGCTTACACACTCACTCGGGAATATGAGATTGTATACCTCTTTGGTGTTAGGATGATTGAGTCAACCCTTTAGCAGTATACTCATTTGGTATCCAATTGGCTTTAAGCGGTCGGTTATAATACTCACTCTACCAAGCACAACACAAGGTCCCAGAACATGTCCTAGATGTAACCACCCACAATGTGCACCCAAGGATCTCCAGGCAATGACTACGATGGATACAGGAAATTGCCCCAGGGATATCATAGTTGTTCAGATACAGTATAAACTCATATAACTCCCAACATTTGATCTAGAAAGGGAATTACACTTCATATTGAATGCTTTTAGGTTAGGTCTAATACTTCCTTAGATACAATTTAGCTACAAGAACAATTGCAATGAGGTATTTATGGGAGGGGTTGGAGTAATGTGTTTGGTGGTCTTACAACATTAAATCTTGTTATGTTTGCTCAATAATTCCATTGCAAATCACGTAAAACATCACTCGTGCACAACATGCATGCTTACGACAGTAGTAGTGTGTGATCTCAAGTATTGAATGCCAAGTGACTACTAACTTAAAGATTGGTGCTTGAGGGTATAAGTCGAGCATGAAATTGACATCATGGGAGCAAATATAAAAAATCTTAACATCTCCTCTAATCACTTTAACTTAGCCCATTAAAACCGTAAGTAGTGAAATTGCAAGCCTTGGTGTATCTTCTAATCTTGTTGTTGTTGTTGCATAAGATGCTAATAATGATTAGTGAAGTTCGTTATCTTGGTCGCATAGGATGCCAACAAAGTTGGCTTTAAGGACTTTGTCGTTGATGGGTTAAAAGATAGGGATATGTATAAGGAATTGATGAGTATTTACTGTTTTTATTTTATTTTTTATTTTACAGTGTCATTTGTGATTGGGTGTGCATGGTGATGTCGTGTTAAGCGTGTATCTATCTAATATCTAGTTGAATTAAAGAAATAATTTTAACTCATGACTTTTTTTTATCCTTAAGAAAATGAGAAAATTTAAGAAATTAATTATTTTACAATATTTATTATTTATTGACTAAAAAACTGTCAAGATCATTTTTTGTATAAAAAAATATGGCAAATAATTTGAAACAGTCTTATTAAAAAGTCAAGATAAAATTTCTAAAAAAAATATCTTATAAAAGGACCGAAAATACTAATATTAAACATTAATGTACATTAAAATAACAAAATTGTTAAGAAGCTTGAAAGTAACTTAAAAAAAACAAGGATATACTCAATACTACGTAGCATATGTTAATGTGACAGAGTTAAACTACTTGACAAAACTCAAATGATGATATTACAATGTATATTTTAAAAATTACATATTATAAATGATAGTTCACACTTATCATAGATTATTATTTTAATCTTTTTAAAAATATGTCAATCTTTAAAGAAGGTCTTTATCCGTGTAAATTAATATAATACCTTAATATGTGACTCGTCCTTTGCTCCAAGCCTTCAACTCCGACTTTTATGACGCGTTCTGTTTTTGGTAAAAATCAAGAAACCAGAAAGCAATAAATTTTATACTGATTCACAAGTTTTTTTTCTCCTATTTTGTTGAATAGTAAATGTTCATTACTTGTGAACTCTCATTATAAATATTTATTAGTTTTTATGTTAACCTGCAATTATTAAATACTTAAAAACTATTTTAAAAATATTTTTTTTTACCATAAAGACTTTTAACCAAGACATTATTTAAAGGAATCGAATTTAGTATCTTTTCATACCAACAATTTATTGATTTGATTTTTTAAAATGAATTTAACGATGATGTATTGTTAATGTAAAATTTTTTATATATTAACTAATAAAAATTATGATCGATATAACTTTAAAGGCAATATAATAAAAAGTGAATGACTTTATTAATCATCCTGATTTATGATTAGATGAAAATATAAAAATTAATTATTAACAAATTGACAAGTATATCAATTTTGTCACACATGTAAAGATCAAACGGAAGATCGAGTGTCGAGTCCATAAGGACTTTGCTTGTACTTACGTTAGTAAATACTTAATTTGTAAGCAATAGAAGAGAGAGTATGATAGAAATAAAGAGAAGGAAAGAAATTAAATTTATAAAGGTAAAATAAACAAGAAGAGAACAAAGATGATATCACAATACAATTATATTGGGGTCTAGTATGTCTAACTATCCTTGATAGAATATTCATATTTTTCTCTATTAAATGTTTTTCCAATTTCCACCAACATTTACTAATATGCTCCTTCAGATATGTTTCTTGGCTGCTAGGCTCCAACAGATAGGGGTTTAGCCTCTCATAACCATGAGAGGCTTTACACTTCAAAGACTAATAAAAAAAGGGATGGATGACTAGTAATAAGAAAAAGGAGAATGACAAAGGAAATAGGGTTTTCCTAAGGGAGAGGCTCATGCTTTATTTGCGTTTAGCACGAGATTTCACGCTAAGCGCACATTTGGACTTCATTGTGGGCTTTCTACGCACTAAGCACTAAGCCTACAACATGCGTTAAGCCTACAACGCGCGCTAAGTGAGTTATCAGATTTTTTTTAACTTTTCTTCTAGTTTTTGCATCAAATTTTCCTGTAAAACACTTGAAATCTTCTTATGTTAAACTCTGCTAATCAAAAATTTTAAAGATGTTAATTTCTTCATTATTTCCTTAAAAACAATAATAAAATAAAGAAATTACATTCATTTATTAGTCAAAATTAACTATCAAATTAGCTCATATTTCGCAATTATCACTAATTCACATTTTATTAATGCACAAATTGTTTATTTTTAAATGATAGGATCTCCTTTGAAATTTTAAAGAAGATCATTTTTAATAGTTATATCTTTTGTAACAACAATTAATAAAAGTCAAGGAGAATCTCTTAAACATGTTGATATTTATTTTCCAAATCAAAATTCTTTCATGAATGTCTAGGGTGACAAATGTAATAGGTTGAAGATTCTTTTTTCTAGTGAAAAACAAAAAAAAAAATCCATTTTTTCTATGCAATAATGAAAAATAAAATACTTCAACCATGTGATGTATAAAAAAGTTTTACGAAACTTAAATTAAGTTTAATTATTGTAATCATTATTTTGGATTTTATATTTCATAATTATTTAATAATATGTAATAAACATAAAATAACTAATTTGATCAAAAGGTTTTGAGATATGATATAGTGGATGCAATTGAAGTTACTCTTTAAATCAGCCTTTTTTTGAAAGTCAAATCAACTAACAATGAAAAAATATTTGTTGCCGAGGAAGCAAGGACACAAGCTTTCATCACTAAGCCCATTAGAAAAGTAACAGTGAAGGAAATGTCCGATAATTGATCCGTCTCAACATTATTCATTATCAAGCTTTCATGTATTCTCATTTTATTTAAGACTTAATTATTTTATGAAGTCTGAAAGTTATTAATGTTTATTTTTAAACAACTTAAGTCGTGATTTAATTTTATAAGTATTTTTTTATTGTTAAATGTGTGTATAAAAATGTTTTGAAACTTAAATTAGGTTAACTATCTGAAATTATTACTCTAGAATTTATGTTTTATAATTCTTAACTAATATGAAATAAATTAAAATTAAAATAATAACTTCAAAATTATAAACACAATAGCATGTTCGTGTATTGCGCAAGTCACCGTACTAGTAAACGTATAAGAGAAAATAACATGCGTTGACATACTAAAACAAATTTATATCATTATTCAATTATAAATTATTGTGTATAAATATAATTTTTATTTTATCATAAATGATAAATTTATTAATTTTTATAACAGTTATCATAAAAAATTATATTGATATAGATTTTTAATTAGTTAATAATGTACATCACATTATCATTAAACTCATAAAATGTTAATGATCAAATTGTATATATGTTTCAGCAAATCATTTTTCTTCATCAGATGAGTCTAGCTAATTGGTGGAGCATGTGTTGGTTGTTGTAAAGATCTCCTGATAATTTAGACTGTTTTTCTTTGATTCTTATGAATAATACGATAATTATTTTTCTTCTTTATTTAATGTGCATTAATGCTTTTGTAGAATAACAGTCTTTTGATTCCATAACTACTTTATTCTCCGTGATCTACTGATCACCATTCAGGTCCAAACATTACTCAATATCCACAAGCAATTGGGACCGTTAAATTTTAGATTTTTCAACATCAAACAAGCGGTGATTTGTTACAAGTTTGGTCCTCAAAACGTAGGCAAAGATATAGGAGCTTTAATTTGATTAGGATGTATTCGGGAGAGTCTATTTATTATTTATCTAGAATTATTTTGTGGTATAGTAGTAAATATGAAAAAAATAGTTTATGCAAAACAATCTGAAGTGATTTTACATGTAATTAGAAATAAGAGTGTATAACAATTATTTAAAAAGTTATCTCAACAGTATTTTTTTATTATTTTTTCTAATTCTTTTTTATTCAAAATTATAAGAATTTATGAATTTTGTTCAACTACTTGAATTAAACCTCCTTAGTACAATGATTTCTAATAGTTTGATCCTACCCATTAAATTCTATAAATATTTATGTAAATTTTTTTTAAAAAAATATAGAAATAGTTTATGATATGTCCACAAATTATTTTGAATTCATTTTATTGAATTATTTAAAATATAATATGAAAGTAATTAAAAATTTATAAAAGTAATTTATATGACAAATAACTATGTAATAAAATTTAGTTAAGCTATATATATAAACACAATACTGTTAAGTAAAAATGATTATAGATAGATACTAGATACTAAAATATTGTTGATTTGAGTGAATTTTAACTTAAATAATTTAAATAAGATTTCAAGACTTTAAATTTTATGAGTGGATAAAACATAATCAAAAAATAATTTTCTTAAAAATGATAAACTAAATTATCTAATAAAAATTAATTATCAAAAAAATTAATAAATGTTTTATATGAATAATAGAATGAAAAAAAGGAGAAATATGTAATGGCAATAATGACGTTTATGATTAGCAAGTAGTGGATGCCCAAAAGAAATGAAATGGCAAGAATAAGTAAAAGGCGGTAAGGTGTGGGACCCGTTTCCCTTGGCAACTAGAAGCCATTGGGTCCATTCAATTCCACCAGGCACCTAATGGGGCCCACTTGGAGCCTCTATTGTTGGTTCATACTTCGCGGACCCCACACGCGTGAGGGTCGTAACTTACAAGAAAAAACCCTTATTATTGTTACAAGGACTTTTTTTTATATATATGATGAAAAATTTAAATAAATTGAATCTTAGACACTCGTGAGATCCCAAAGATCTTAAGACTTAAAAATAATTTATAAATTCTTATATCAATAAAAAAAAAAATTAAACCTACATCTTATTAAAACATGAGTCCATTACCGACTTAACAAACTTTTATTAACGTAATGAGGCACCCCACTCTTAACGTTTATGTATGTGCTACTGTGCAGTGGACCGTGCTAGCGTAGTGCTGTAGTGGTTGAATTTTGTTTCTGTTCGTGATAGCAAACGATGTCGTTTGAATCAACTACATTAACAGACCCAGTTCTTTGCGGCTCGGCTTGGCTCAGATTCTAAGACTCCAAAAGTGATTTTTCTAAACGTATTTTCGTTGTTGAAAGCTATGTATTCTTTTGTGGGAAAAGGTCTGCACTTTGCTGCCAGTTATTCTCTTGGTATTGCACTATTGCGATGAGACATAAAGTTGTTTACATCGTTTTATGATTTTACCGAATTTTCCCTCATCGTAAACTTGCTAACTTTTTTAAAATACTCCTTGCAATTTTGAAGCATTTAGTATTTTCTTTAAAATTATGGTAGATTATAATAAAGTGAGTCAACCTTGATTTTAACTAAATTTTATATATTTAAATTATTTTTAAAATTATAATAAAATCAATTATGATATATAAAAATCATGATAAAATAGAAGCAAATAAGAATAATTTTTATTTCTACCATTCAAAATTAGTTTTATCATCGTTAATCCAAACATACACCTACCATGTTATGATGCCTTGCATTTTATATTAATGGCTTTAATTAGTTAACCTTTTTAAATACCACTTCCAATTTAATGATGATTTTTTTTTACTAATTTTAAAAGTCTCGCTACGTGTTTAAAATAACCTATATGAAATTTATTTAGACTTTTTTTTATTTTATTCTCCGATTTTTTAAATCTAAATATTTTTAAAAAATTTCTTATGCTCCATTTATTAATAATAATAATAATTTGTGTAAATAGTTTTTATGTTTCTTTTCTATAGAAAATATATTTAGACATATCAATTTATAAATTATAATTATAATAATTATCGTTAGCATCAATTTATAAAAATTATTTTCAATATGTTTCTCAATAAAGTTGGAAATATCATGGCACGGGAAAATGCTAGTATTTCAATATGACAATAAAAAGAAAAACTATTTATGTCCATTATAGTTTAAATATATCAAACTATTTAATGTATTTGAATGAAAAGAATAGCCAAAATATACATTGCTTTCTGCAAACAAATTTTTAAAATGGATAAAAAGACTACTGGTATTAATTAATAGTTCATGATAAGCTTTCATTAGATTGTTTTCTATCGACAATTAAAAAGAAGATCTTTATTGGATTCCTTTTTTTAGAAGCTTTATTAGATTCCTAGGTACCAATCAGGAAGGAAATGAATATTAAAAAAAGATAAAATTACGAAACTACAGTGCATATCTGAAGAATTTTTTATTAATAGAAATCGATTATATATAATAATTCACACACATTCTTACCTCTTACTAAATCAATTGGATTAGATTTTGAATTCAAATTCCAAAAAATTCTTATAATTAAATAATGAAATTATTGGAATAAAATCGTTACATAACAACTAAAATAAAAATATATATTCTGTTTTTTTTAAAAAAAAAAATCGCTTTGGCTAATCACTAGAAAGTTGAGACTTGAGACCGTAGCTAAGCTAAGCTGATCACGTAAGACATAAAATTAAGAAGTGGGGCCATTAGTGTAGAGGTTCAATCCTATTCTCCATTAGCCAAAAGGCAAAGGGTAGACAGTACACAGTACACACACAAAGATCATGTTAAAAGTTAAAACAATTTTCTTCTCAGAAAATAATATTTGGTGAAAAAAATAAGCAAAAAAGACCATTCTAGAACCAATAGTAAAAAATAACTATAAAATTATATGCAAATAATTATGTGCAAGTAACATAATTTCCTGCTAAAATTGTATAATTGTATTAACGAAAAACAAAGTATCTTTTAATTTTAAAAAAATGCCAATTTAGTTTAGAATATCAATTTTCAAGGTTAATTTCTCTTCAAGTTATGCACGTTCACATCATAAGTAAACATTCGTGACATAAGTCTACATCAAAGTCTAGCATATCCTTTTGAGGGATCCGTGATCCTATTGACGTAGGTATTGAAATTGAGTAATATTTTATATGATTAAATATATTTTACATTTTTTTACTACTTATAAGAATTAAATTTTAACTAATTTACTAAAAAATATAAATTTAGTTAGAAATATTAAATTTATTAATAATTTCTGTTTTTCAAAATTTATATTTAAAATTATTGAAATTCGTCATTTTTTTAATTTCATCTAAATAATAAATATATAAAGAAAAATGATAATTATGCAATTTATCTTTTCAAATCAACAGAAAAGAGATAAAAAAAACTATCTTATTAATTTATTACATGTATTGATTATTGACTAAAGTATCGTGAAATACTTAAGGATATTTAGTTAAAAAAAATTAATGCAAGAGAAAAATTGGATAAAGTCTTATAAAAAAAAATAAACATATTTTTGAAAAAATTTCTATACAAGGGGAAGAATGTAGTCAAATTTGTGTGACGAAAATTATTTCCATCACAAAATTTCACCCAACTTATTTTCTTGTAGTGGTATAGGACACGCATATATAGCTTTATTTTTCTTAAAATTTTTATAAATACATAAAATGAAAATATCAACCAATCTTCGATGTTCAGATTAATTAAAAATTACTCCATTTTTTCGGACATTAGGTAATTTAGAGAAAATTTATCTATTTCTTTCTTTAACGTAATAGTATGCAAAATATTTAAATCTATCTTTATAGACTATTCAACTTAATTCTACTAGTTAATGAGTCAGTTTGTAAGATTAAAATTAATTACTTGTACTTACTTTTTAACTTTTGATTGAAAAAATATATTTTCTTAAAATCAATTTTCTCTCAAATATTAGTTTAATTAAAGAAGAAGAACAGGAAAAATAACAACATTAATAATTAATTGTTCGATTCAAAGACCAAGTCATACACATATAGATGAAGATGACCACCTTAATTACTTATGTATTCTAGGTTTAATGCTTGGATGGTCAACCATCACAAACATGGGCGGCTAATCCTTTACTCATTGGAACTACTAACCTATAAACTTACTCTCTTAGGACAACATCGACTGCATGCCTTGAAGATTGGTCAAGTAACAAGGTTAGGACCAATGCAATTTGAGAAGTGCTACATTGAACTAACTTTTAAAATTCACTATAATGGTTCTTAGACCTTGTAAATACCTTAAATAAGTCCTGACATGCGTTTGACAATAGACAAAACAAGCAAACACCAAATCACAAGGACGTGACAACTTGTCAAGAGGAGCATCTCATCGCCTAGCATGTTAGAAGGGGACAAAACGACGCTATTATATGCTCCCATATTCATGCATGAAGTTGATGTGTATCATGTTCGTACACATGGCTAGTAGGACAAATCATAGATTGACACATGGCAAAGAAAGGTAGAAATCATCAACGAACACTTTTTTTTTATGACAAACATTAATGGTTAATTTTATTAGAATATTAGTTGAAAAATTCTAACTCACAATTTCTCAATTTTCCATTATCTCTTTAACTATTAAATCAGTTTTATAATTCTTTAGAAAACACTTAATATGAAAGGAAGAGGGGATGCAAGTGTGCAACCCTTTCCTCAAGTTCACAACTAGGCCTTACTAGGAGGAGAGTACATGGAGCATTTGAGCTTGAGGCACCCTTCATGCTTTCTCGTTGATGGTGTTCTTCACCTTGTACGGTTGGAATTTTAAGAGATTTTTATAAAATACCAATAACTATTAGGAGTTCATTTTGTTAAATTATCAAGAGAGGTTATGAATAATACCTGAATTCATAGTGATTGATCAAACAAACGTAACGAAATTTGAACAATATCAGAACCGCATAGGATTTTAATGACCTTGCTTAATCAAATCATCTTATTTCTCATGGAATTGTCGTTTTCTCTTCAGACGGAGAGATAAAAAATTATTTCTTGATTTGATATATTGGAGACCATAACATGCCTCAGGTTTTAAACATATTAAGGTTTCCATTATCCCCTAATGAATTAAACTAATTTTCGTTCATTAAACACATATAATTTTTTGTTGATAGTCTAATAGACTCATCAAATTATGTCACTTATATTGAATCCATAAAAAAATATAAATAACTAAATGATATAATATGTGGCTCATGAAAATGTAATTTTGCCATACATTTTTTCTGTGTATCCGTCATTAATTTGCTTTTATCTTATTTCGGCCAATACCCAAAAGCCTGACACGTTGTCACTTTAATTTCTAAAAGAATACAATTTAATAAAGATCCCTAAAAGTGCAATCTATCACTTACTTTAATTCATAATTCAAAAATTCGTGACTTAAAAGATAATGTTAACAAAAGAATTAAAATAATAATAAATAATTGAGTTTAAAAATTAAAGCGATAATATAGAAACTAATTTTAAGTTTTCTTATATTTAGGGACTAATGTCACAATATTTTACACTTTTTAGAATATGTAATATAATGAAAATTTATCTTTTGCAAATATAATGAATCGAACACGAGTTCTTAATGAGAATATTATTAAAAAGAATTTATATTTCTTTCAAATCAAATATTTAATAAAAGAAGTTAATTCTTTAAATAAATCTCAGCACGGTTAAAAGATTAATTATGGATTTTCAACCGAAAAATACCCATAATTAAAAAAAAATTCTCTTCAAATCGAAGCAATTAATAAACGTAATCTAGAAAACATTTATCAATGTTATAACATTTTTTTCCCCTTTCCTTCACGATTTACTCCCCGAGTCCACGCAAGCATTCACTTTCAATATGCTTGCCCAACTACTTCGGGAACTTGGCATTAGAGACAGAGAATCAAGTATACAACCCAAAGAGTAATAGTGTTTGTTCAAAATCCCATATGAAGTATGGACCATTCAATATAGGTGGAAGAGGCTATTCACCCTTTTTGGGATGACCATTGCAAGTGCCGAAAGATGCCTTGTTAGTTCGTCACAACCATTAATTCATGCATAAAGTGGCATACTTTGGACCATACTTCTAAAACAACATGGATGGCATGAGAAAAAGGAAGGAAGAAAGAAAAGATAAAAAGTAATGTGCATCATCAAAAGGTAAGAACTAAATTTTAGAATCCAATCATTATTTATCTCTTTGTAATATATCAAAGTTTATTGTAGTTTCTCTTTTTGCAAGCTAGCTAATCAAGATTTTTCCGCTAAAAATATTGAATATGCTTAACTTTTCCCCCTAAAGAAAAGAATTCGTAAACACAACTTAATGGAATAAGGTATATAAATACCATAGTCCATATACAAATTTAAAAAAATGATCAATGACCTTTCAAGATTAAATATTTTGATCAGTGTTACGTACTTTAAAAACTTAACCTAAATATATTTCATAAATGATCTGATTAGTTAAGAAAATATTGTCATATTATTAATTAGAATTTTAATTTTTTTTTGAAGGAGAATTTAAAAATAATTTATTAAAACTAATAATTAAAAAAGTATCTTTCATATGAATATGCAGCTCTTTAATTAGTTTTTTTTTTTATAATTTTAATTTTTAAAATTTAATCAACAATGACACGACAATACAAATATAGATCATACTACTGGAAAGTAAAAAAATAATAAAAGTTTTGAAAATTTACCGTTACTACTCTATTTTAAATTAATTTTATTTTTATGATCATGCATTGCTTGGCTATCTGGATTAATTCTTAAATAAAGCAGGAAGTTTAATATTTAAATTGTACTTTAACCCTAAATTTATATGAATAACTTACATGTTCAAAATTTATAAAACGCATAATATTTTTTATTTTATTTTTAGGGACTTTTTTTTGCTGCAGTGTCTGGGCTGAAACATTTTTTTTATTATTTTGAGGGACGACTTATATTATACATAAAAGACGACTAAAGAATTAATATGACTTTTATGAATTTAAAAATAAATTTTAATAGTAATAATGTAAATATAAATGCAGTAAAGTTTGATGATTATGTTTATAAATTATTCAATAAAGGATCCATTTTGAAGTAGGAAACGGTACTTCCAAATCCTTCACGGGGGCAACGAGTAACCCTTGACCTTTCTTGTGAAAGAAGCCTCTCGACAAAGTTGTTGCGAACTCCAGATGCATTTCTAAAAATTTGAAAACAATTTCGTAAAATTGTTAATGATTCAGTTAACTTTGATACTAATATTTAGAGTTATGTGATACATAAAAAATTAATTTAATTTATGTAAAAAATTGTTTAATATATATGTTTGAAAAATATTATCAACGAGTTAATGAAATAGAATACAAATGAAGAACTTAAAAGTTAATAACTTAATTTTTCTAAACGAGGTTTTAGATTTAAATCTTTGTAAATGAAAAATAAAATTGACATAATAAGCATTTTGTTCCTCAACTAAGTAGGTTCATCGACTTTATTTAGGTTCAATATAATTTTTATGTATGGAGAATTTCAGGCTAAAAATTAAATTAAAATAAATTATGATACATTATCATATCCTCAATCATAATTATGATGCATTTATACAGTTTATTTCGAATGTGTGATTTAATTTCAGGTGAGTCTGAATCAGCTTTGAAAAAAAACAATTTTTGAACCCTTTTCCTGGTTTTCTTAGAAAAATAATAATTTAAATTAGTAATAAAATAATAAAACTCATCTATAAGATAAATTTTATTACTAGTTTAAATTATTTTTTTCTAACTTACGATAATAAATAACACATTTTTAAACCCTTTTCCTGGTTTTCTTTAGAAATTAAACTTATTTAATCATCACAACCTTTTGAACCTTTTAAATTATTTTTTAAAAAAGAAAATTAATAAACCCTAATTCCAAAGATCTAAAACAATTAAATCATACAATTAGTAAAACTATATGATCAAATTACGATTTAAAATCAATTTTTTGAACAACAAGTTGCTTGGGTTTACTACAGAGAGAGAAGTGAAATAGAGATAGCGTTTTCTCCTAATACAATAAATTGAAACAATAATAGATGCCTTTTAAAAAAAAATAAGTTGAAACAATAGATGTTCTTTTTCTAATTTTGGTTCGAACTAAATTTCATAAAGTATTGTTGATAAACATTTTAATGCTTGCGATGTTATTTTTTACCAGCATAAAATGAATGCAAATGCAATAAAAGCTTGATAGTTGTCTATTATATACATTGAAAATTTGGATTTGACTTGTGAATCCGAGAAGGCGATATCTTACGTCTTGGTTCGGCGGGTCGTTTGTTCTTTCTTAGTTATTACCCATAGAGAAACGTTGTGCACCTCCCTTTGTTCATGCATGTATTTGTGATTATTAAAAGTTTTTTTTAATGATAAATACCGGGTATTAATTGTTAATCGTTAATTTTTTATCGGTTGAAGGATCAAATTTACCATCTTTTTCTCTTTTTATTCTTTATTTACTATCAAATTAATCTTATAATTCCATATTTGTCATTGAAGTTGGGACATGCATATAAGAAAAAGTTATTGAAAAAACATTTGTTTAAATTTTGGTGAACATATATTTCTGTTTGTGTTTTGTTTGGTGGAGCGCTGATAAAAGTCTATGGCTTCTAATTTGAAGAGTAAAACCGCGAAGAGTACAGAAGAATTGTGTCTTAAGTTCTCTGTTTTAGATATGCTTCAAAACAGAGAAAACACGTGTTGTTTTTGCTTAAATTTGGTTCTCGCTGAAATTGCAAATTGCTCATATTCAATCGCGAGTTTGTATGATTCTAACCAAGCCTGCATGAGTTTGAACAAGCTTACGCTAAAACAATGTGACTCGATGGAGGAGGTATTTAGACTTGTAAACATGTATGATTCTAAAAGTTGAATCGTGAGTTTGACAACCCTACATTCAAGGGTCTTATTTTTCTTCAATAACATACATAAAAAAGAGTGATTTAATTTATAAGTGCCATAGGCCAAAAATCTTGATAGAAGTGCCATTTCTCTCTCTCTCTCTCTCTCTCACTCACACACACACTTTGAAGTTGCATTTCAAAGGATTGGGCCTCTAAGTTGTGCTATCATAGTCTTGAACCTCTTTCATGAAATCAGTTGGGGATATGGTCCTCAGAAGTTGTAGTCTTACATAATTATATTTACTTGATTTGATTGTAACAAATTCGATCAAGTGAATGGGTCATTTGTGAAATTGTGACAATGTTAATTTCATAACGATTAAAGAATAATGTGGTCATTTTTTTTTTCAAAAGTGTAACTGATTTTATCAATATGGTGTTTTTCTTTTTAGTTGGGAGGATTGGTGTTGTTGGTTGGTGTCTATAATTAGGGTATGACAAGCACAGGCTGCCAACCCAAGTAGGAGTGTAGGACTATACTCGGGAATATATAAAGATCCAAGCTCAAGTCTCGTAACCAATAAACTACAATGTGCGATGTGCCAAGCAGGGGAACTATGTTGATTATAGATTTAGGAAAAGTATAAAAGTATTCATATACATGCAATGTGCTATTATATACGTAGTGAGAGAAATAAAAGAGAGAAAAATATAAATATTATGATGTGAGATGATGAGAGAAATAAAAAGAAATTATGAGTAATTATTATTCATCAATTTATATGCTAATAAAGAGTGCTGCTGTGCTGAGCTAATTACCTAAACAAGTCACTTGGGCAGTTAGGCTTAAATGAGATGGTTAGAACTTAGAAAGATGCCAATTTGACCAATACGGTATGCGATTTTGACTAAATACTGATGTTGCAAAGATCCATAGTGCCTTTAATGTGCACAATGCACCTGCAGATAAAATAAAGTGGAATCATTTAGCTGACACTTGTATGGAATTGTTGTTTAGGGAGACATGTATTCATTATTTTTCTGCATTTACCTTTAATAAAAATTTGATCACAAGAGAAACATTATTACAGTAGAAAGAGAAGGGAGGTTGACATTACCAAATTTTAATAAAATTTTTTCCATGTGATCAAAATAGCAAATGTCCTCCTCTTGAATCAATACAGGAAAATCTTAACCCATTAGCCCTTCACATATCAATTTGAAATTTCACATTGGTTGCAATGGTAAAAACTTAGAGGATGAGTTATTATTTTTTTATTTCATTTAAATTTCATTCTACTTAGCCCAGTGATAGAGCATGAGTACTTAGTTCAATCCTCATTGTGGTTATTGTACACAAAACAAAGATATCATTTAAGGAGAATACCAAACTAATTGTAAATACTATATAGTATCTTTGAATTCTTTAAGTTTTTATAGCATTTTCTTCTTGCACCCATACTTTTCCTTTCACACTCAGCATATTTTTGATAATTCCAACATTATCCTTTGTATGGTCACACGAATTGATAATCCATATGAACTCTTACGGTTTGGCAATCCGGCCATCCGGATTGACCAAATATATGTTTGACGAAATAATCTAATGGTTCATGCATGTCTTGAACTTGTAACTTTCACGTTATTAACACAATGCTCTAACCAATTGAGCTAATATACCAATTATATTATAAAATAATTAATGTCGTATATATTACACTAAAATTTCTAATATATATTTAATATGCATATAAGTTTACATGATAAATTTTGTAACAATTAATTTTGATCTAATAATGTATTTTTTTATATATATAAATTTTAAATAAAAATCATAGGTTTAATAAAAATTTATATATGTAAAAATCATAGGGATTTTCTTCTTGCACGAGTCACTTTTTTATATATATAAATTTTTATTAAATCTTTGATTTTTATTTAAAATTTATATATGTAAAAAAATACATTATTGGATTAAAATTAATTGTTACAAAATTTATTATGTAAAATTATATGTGTATTAAATATACATTAGAAATTTTAGTGTTATATATATGACATTAATTTTTTTAACATAATTTGTCTATTAGCTTAATTGATTAGAGCGTTATGTCAATAACGTAAAGGTTTCGAGACCTACGTGGACCATTAATTTTAACTTATTTCGTAAGACATATTTTTGGTAAATCCGGATTGCTAATCTGTAAGACCCAGGGCAATGTTGGAATTGTCGAATATCTGCTGGGTGTTGAAGAAAAAATATGAGTGCAGGAAGAAAACGCCACGAGATTGCCATCCTTTACTTTTATTGTATCAAAGGACCCAAAAGCAAAACAAAACTACAACCCTCTCCCAATAATATAGGAGTTTGCTGCCTCCTGTCGCGCATAAAGGATAAACCTGTTAGAAATCTGATTTCTGAGGCAAAGGAAATATTGTCCACCTTCCAGGTTTAGAGATAAAATCGAACCATAATTTTCTAAATTTTGAGTATATTGTCTTAAGGTTTCTGATATTCAATGAAGAGAGATCGTTTTGGGATTGTTTGTTAATGATGAAGAGCAACGATGATTGATTCTAACATATGAACACAGTAAGTTCTTTATTTTTTCCCACCCTTTAATTTCCAATTTCTTCTGCTTAAATTAAACTAGAAAGTGGGCCTATGCTCTGCATGGTGAGGATAAAAGTAGTACTAAATTAAACAATCATTAAACATATCTATTTATTACTTGCCACTTATATTTAATTGTCGGACACAACAAACACAAAAAATCATAGCACAATAAATTCAAGTAAACGAATAGAAATGGGGGAGGGGATGGAAAAATTGGACGAAAGAATTTTAAAATAATCAATAAATAATGTTCACATCTATACGTGTAGAATTTGTACCAAATACCAGAATTCACAACAGAAACTAATACAGATAAATGTTAAGACCTAAACATAAGAAATGATCACAATCTTTTAAAAGCATTAAATCCAAATTATTTCCCTTAATATAGCCACTATATCACGCTCTCCAATTTCAATAAGATATGCACGTAGAACAAAATATTTTCTTGCAAAACCTATCGTATGGCCTTATTTTTGAATCCACTCCACCCAAACAAACTCATTGAACAACATCAAGTCACCAACATAATTTATTAATGATCAACATTCTTTGCCAGGCTCCCTGGTTCAATGTTCACCATCTTAATTCTTATACCCTCTTTTCGATGAACTAGTCTTTCCAACACTTGATGTAGTTCTCATCTTCTTCTTAGAATGCTGAATAAAATCAGAAAATTGGTCTCTATGGTTTTCCATTTTGTTATTCTTACCACTAGTTTCATCTGGCGCAGAGTGGCTCTGCCCCCTACCAACATTTGACACGGTTCTGATTCTGTGCCTAGCACGTTCAATGTAATCAGTGAAAGTGTCATTGATATCTAGTGTTTTCTTACCTTGTTGCATTCCAAGACCATGCTGTTCCTTCAAAGGGCCTGTGATTGTATCTTTGCCATTATTATGTTCATCTTTGAATAAACCAACTCTTGATCCTTGAACATGCCATGGTTCAGGTTCAGGTTCAATCTTGGCAGATATTCCAACTTGAGGTGAAGCAACTTTTGATACCTGGACATGCACCCTTGGAGTGGATATGGGGATTGAGTTATCAAACTTGATGGGGATTTCTCCTTCACCTTTTGTATTCTTAGCCTTCATCATATTTTGAGGGAGATTGGGGGTTAATGATGGAGAATTTGAATGAGCGGTGGCAGGCCTAGGTTCTTGGTAATAGTGTTTGATGCGATGAATGGCTCTGAAAGCAGGATTGGTTGCAAGTGCTTGGCGGATTTTCCAGCATATAGAGGAGCGTGAGGTGGTTTTGTTTTCCATAGAAAGTCAAGGGTATGTTAATATTGGTTATGGTAGGCTCAAACTGGCTATAGGCTTATCCTCTAAACTCTAAACTCAGAAGATTAGTATTGGTTAAGTGCAACATGCATTATCTGCCAGAGGCTTGTTTTATAGTACTGTTTTATATGTGTGTGTGTGTGACATTGAGAGGTGTGAACATGACTTGAATAACTTAAAAAAGAAATAAAAACATCCATTGAATATTGATCTTTGTGGGTGGAGCTAATTGAGTTTGAAGAAGCCATCTGAGTAAGATTCCTAACAGCTATTACTGTAAAACTTTTTTTTTTTTTCTCTTATTTTCTACGAGATGTGATGGCAGGGATCAATTCCTTCTCGTCCTTACTACACTCAAAACTAGTAAAGTCACCTTATGGCTTTTGAATGTTGAGCACTTGTTGCCACATTTTGCTGATTAGTCCTTCAGGAAAAAAGAGATAACAGAAAGAAAGAAGCACGAGGGTTTTCAAAGTGGCACTTGGTATCGGATTCAACAAAGACCTGTAGTATTGGAGAAAAAAACAAAGATTAGTTGCAATTTGCAATGCAAGAATCACATTTATGCGAGCTTCCCACGTAGTTAACGTGGTTCCACTGGTTCTGAGAAGGAAATAATATTGGATTTTTGGTGGAAAACAACTCACAATTGTTGAAATTAAGCCCAGAGAATGTTAGTGTCCCACATAACAAATTAAATATCAAGACAAGGGATCCTTAATATAATATTGCTAGATTCTCTTTTACTCTTGAATTGTTTTGCATAAAAGCCAACCCCAAGTCCAAATTTCTGTCCCGAAAAGACGAAAACTGGTCGAGTTTAAAGTTCGTTATAGTTTGCGTTTAAAAGTGGATACCATTACTTCATAATAATTTCGTGAAACGTGTAAAATTTATTTAAACTATCCCCCAATCGTTTGGTGCCACATTATTAATAGAAATCGTGGTTACAGTAATAACTTTATGAAATGTCAGCATCTTCTAATGATACGACAACACAAGTTCTGCGGTTATGCATGCATGCATTTATATAACACGAAATAGCCTTTACTAAAGTTAATGATGCGGCAATCATAATTTCTAACTATATACGGATACATTTTAAATTGCACGCAGTTCTCAATGAATGGTATATTTCTGGATAATCAATGGCCAATATTAATTTGTAAGCGATCAGCATTTCTCAAAAATTAAATACGCTAATCAAATTATCCAAAATTTTAAATTACGAGATATTCATCAAGTTCTTTATCGATATAGCTATATAGGGTGGAAAAGCAAGGATATCTGCTAGCAAATGGAATATGCTGTAGCTATAATGTGATCATATACGATTGGGCTGGGTCAGGGAATTGCTTAAAGAAACGAATATCAATTTGTCATATCACCTCCGAAAAAGAGCCAAGTCATTCCGTGGAGCTCTAGAAAACATTGCACCACCGATGAATATGATTGAAAATTTGGTTACCCTTTTATTTTCTAATAAATCTTTGTTAACTTAATATACTTTTAAAATTAAAATAAAATAAAATTATAGATTAACATAAACTTAACATTATCTTTTTTTTTAATATCAATACTGTATATTTTTTTAATTTGAAAATAAAAAATTTACCCTTATATTTTATATCCCCCAACTAGGTTAGTCCAAAGATGTAAGGTTATTAAAATCCAAATTTTAGGTCCATGGATAATATATATATATATATATATATATATATATATATATATATATATATATATATATATATATATATATATATATATATATATATTATTAGTGTTTATAACGCAAAAGGTCACCGGTGTTGACAAAAATAATATTTTAATTTAAAGTTAAAAAAATTATCTCAAAATTATTTTAAGTCTCACCCATCTTTTACCTATACGGCTATACCAGTCCTCCAATGTCTCAATCTTAAACCTACCTTTAGAGATTAATATGAGAGGTTGATTTCCTATTCTACATCCCGTCAATGTTTCTTTCCATTTCAGAGAAGTTTTCTTACCCCTTTAAAAAGGAAAGAATAATATATATTATAACCTCTCCTAATTACCTATGTAGGGTTCTAAGATCAGTCTATTTCAAACTCTATCAATAATAGAAAATTAAACTGCGATGAAAGAGTAGTATTCCCTATAAGCTAGAAAGAATTTTCACCTCAAACAGCATATTTTGCTTGCACAGCTTTATAATTATAAACTACTTTGGTCTAATATGATAAAATTCAGGCACTCGTATCTGCTGGCATTAGCATTCGAGAATAGACAAGTGTTTGGCATAATTGAAGACTCATATACTAGAATGGAGACAAATTGATCCAAAAGTTAGTGCAAGGATCATTGTCAATCAGGCTCATCCACACTTGTATATGACACTTCTCACTCCCCTTTTGGTCTTTATTAGCTATAAGATTTACTGAGTCAAAAAGGCCGTAGCAAAATAACAATTTTAGGATTTTAAATCCTGAAATTATGACTGTAGTTCATCTTAGTTACGCTTCACTTAAAAAAAATGACCAACTACTACTGAGTATTTTGCATACCATGCACACTGCTTGCTTTAATATCCCTAACAAAAGAAGAAGAAGAAGAAAAACAATGACATGAAGGCAATTTATCAAACTTGAATAACGGGAAGAAAAAAAATACATACTTTTTCTGAGGAACATATATATCCATAAATATAACAGTGATTTCAAGTACATGCAAATTTAGGTACATATGAAATTGTTTAAGGAAAAATATAATGATAGTTTTGAGTCTTTTTTTTTGTGAATTATAGTTTTGAGTCATGATATTGAAGGGGACATGTATGCGAAATAGTTTAAGGACTGCCTAGTTGCATTGTATGGATGTTTTAATTTTTTTTAACCGTTATTTTTTCTATAAAAATAATATTCAATTTTAAATTTATATGTCAACTGTTTAAAAAATGTACTGATTAGTTTACACACATTCCTCTCTCTCTCTCTCAGAGAAAAAAAAAAAAAAAGTTTACACACATTCCATTGAGTATACAAGCATCAATTTCGGTGAATTCCAATAGAAGAAAGAATTAGGGTGATATATAAGCGGAAATCAAAATCGATGTTAATTAAAACCTCAATGTACATATATCTCAATGCATGTATATCATCAAATATGCAATCATCCAATCCAAATTATTCCCCTCAGCTAAACATCTCATAGTATGTTTCACATAGAAAAATTAAAGAGTATCTGCTTGCATGCCTAGGAAGTCCACATTGCACTGTATACTAAATACTAAACACTAAACAAATATTGGACATACCACACGTCAAAGTCACCATTAACATACTAATCCAGGCTTGCTCTTTGAGGCTCCACGGTTCATCAATGGTGATGTCTACCTTTTTTGCAGTTTATTTATAACGACGACGATGCCGTATTTCTTTCAAGATGTAAGCAATAACATCCATGGCTATGCAAAGAGCACCGATTATTGCCAAACTCTTAGCTGCAAACTTTAGAAACCTAATAAGAACATTTCAGTGATCAGCTGCCAAAAAGAGACAAAAAGGTATACCAATTAAAAAACGCGTAATATGCATCTATATATATATATATATATATATATATATATATTCCATTTATAAAATAACTTTTCACATCCCTCGAGATCTGCACTGAGCTGATCGATTGTTTTTCGTGATTCTCCTAACACATAAACTGGTCCATTGTAGGGTCGCTGAATTCTAATGTTCTCGGTGTCAGTCTTTAGCAGCCTGTTAGTACAGTTTAGAGATATTTAAAAAATTTAAAGAACAAGAAGAGACCATGCATTAAAGTAGAGACAGCAATCAATGTTACTGTTAAAGGTTTTTTTTTTTGAACGCTATCCGAATTTTGAGTCATGATGAACTAATTTTTCGAAATACAAAGAACTATTTTTTTGAAATATAAAGATTGATTTTAAAAAATTGACATTTGCTAATATAGATATTTATGAGACAGCATATTTACTCAATTTATGAGAGAACACATTTACTTTGTTCACAGTTTGATAACTTATAAAGTGGATGGAATCAGTCTCACATTAATGTGTCAAATCTGCGCAACACAGTTTTCCAATATAAGATTTACGCTATTAAGTTTTCAAGCCATCAGTTAGGTCTATATCAACTTTAATGAAATGACTGTTACGTTGAATATTAATATAAGAATTACTCCTGTTATATAGTTTTTATACCATTACCAATGTACTCCGTAACACAGCAAATACTCATTGATGAAATTGTACAATATACAACACCTATGAAACACAAACACTATTCTCTTATTTAATTTGAAGTGTCCTCCTATCAGACAACTTCAAACATTAACACTTTCTTGACACATGTCTAAAACATCTAATTAGGTATCCAATTAAAAAATCATCTTTTGTTAATTTGAATATTTAAGCCAACACTTTTATGCATCAGAACTTGATCCGACACTTACATCGACTCCTCCATATGAATGGACATATGTTAATATTTTTTTTAAAAATTATCTTTTAGCTTTTAAAAGTTAGCTTAAAATATATTATAAAATATTAACAAAAATAATGTCTCTCAAATCTTTTTGTGTTATCATAGAAAAAACATAGGTTGATTTAAAAAATGATAATATATCATCAACATATTTTATTTCATTAGAATTTTCATGTGTATATATACGATATTTTCGGGTCCTATATATATTTTAGACATTAATTAATTAATTAACCATGTCAAAGTGTCTATTATTGATGTCAAAATCTGCTCTTCACAATATTACTCTCATGGGAAAGTCATAAGGCAACTTCTTGAAACTAAATACATTAATGGTCTATATTTAGATAAATTTCTCTATAAGAACTTATAAGAAGAAAATAAGAAAGAAAAATAAAATAAATTTTTCTCTAAGTTAAAATTGGTTATGCATAAGTTGTTAGAGAAAAACATGTATCTTCATTACACCTAAGGATAAAAAAATTACACAACTAAAGAAAAAAATATCATAAAAAAGATCACAAATTTAATTTAATGTAATTCAGTCCATCATATCTAGATTCCCACAATTTATTTTATTAACTTGGTTCAACCTCTCATGTCTACATTCATAACTTTATTTAACATGATTCAAGTTTTCATTCTTGTAATTTCATCACAAATTTTCTTAATAAATTTTATAAATCTTTCATTCACATGACTCTCCCTTCGGTATCCCTTTTCCAGGTTGAGTGATTTATATTAACTTTTTTAAAAGCTTATTTTTAATTCATGGATAAATTAATTTCAATTTATAATTATTTTCTTATACTAAAACTGCTTTTTTGTGAAATATACTAAAACTGATTACATATATGTTTATATGATAAATTATATTGTTACAAATACCCATCGATGACTGATCAGATTATTGGAGTCTAATAGTTCCATCCTCCAATCAGTCAGTAACAACAAAGGAAGTAATTAAAAAACTATATATTTCCCTATGACATACCTTTCCAACAACAGTCAAGAAGGTGCCTATTGGAAGTATATACCCACTCAGTTTTGTTGACACCAAAAACCTGAAAAGTGAAAAACATGGTTTCAATTATGTAAGTTTAATTACAAAATGATTTTGGGGGCATTAGGGGGAAGAAGATGGGAGAGGATGGATGGATGAATGAGTAACAGTCCCACCTTAATATAGCAGTGCAGAAAATCATACATTTTACGATCAAGTGATTGAACTATCTCTTTAAATACCTCCCTTCGAACAGGTAATTCAAAATGCATGGCGTTCCGAGCTCCAATCACATGCACACGGCTAGATTCATCTTCCTAACACAAAAAAGTTGTCTTGGTCAAAAAAAGAAAGAAGAAAAAGAACAGAAAAAAATGAATTGAAGGAGTTGTGATCTTAAGTTCTTAGCTATTTACTTCAGGTGAATTTGGCTTTGCACAAAAATCCTTTTATTATTTCATTTTTTCTCTTATTAAGTCTAATAACTTGCAAAAATATCCTTACAATAACACTAACAATTTTAAAAAGATAACTAGAGGAAGAGAGGCAGTTTCACACCAGATACCAAGGAACTTCTTTACTGTTGGATGATGTTGAAACATAATCTGGTGTCCAGCCACGAGTAACCTTTTTCTGTTTTGTTACATATATAAGTAATATCCTTTGCCCTTTTTTTGATCAGTATCCTTTTTTTTTTCCTTTCTTCTACATAAGTAGTAACCTTTTCCCTTTTTTCTTCGTAAATAGTAACCTTTTCCTGTTTAAGAAAATGTTGTTCTCCCTAGAGATGAAAATTGTAAAATATAATGAGTTAAATATCAATTGTGAAAGACTGAAACAACATATGAAGAATCCTCATAAAATGAGATTTGTTCATGCTTTTCAGATGAGAATGTCTATGTACCCTTTCTTCAACTATTACACCCTTTAAACCACTCAATTAACTTGCATTTAATTGGATTTTTGGAGCCAACTCTTCCAGAAATCGCAACTACGTACCAAGGGCGATTTAACAGCATCTAACAGTTGTGCATATCTGAGATGGCCATTAGTTTTGCATTAATAACTACATGATTTAACAATTAAATTATATGAATATATTTCAATTAAAAAGCATAAAAACATTTCATAGTGTTTATTAAATATTTAAAGAAAATTTACAATTAGACTTTGAGTAATAAAAACATCAATGCAATTGCAATAACTATAAGCAATAGCTTAGATCCACTCTTTCCGATAAGCATAAGAACAAAATCACTTGATAATGGGGTTTTCAGTTTCTAAAAAGAGACATAACTAATTCTTTAAGCTGATTGAACCGGGTAACAGATTTAAGAATTCCCACTTCCCTGAGTAAAATAAAAATAAATAAATGCTAGCTAGTAGTATATAGAATGCCACTTGTGTGATTCTTATGCATATAGACATAGTCCCCATTTTTTAAATTAAAGTACACACCTGCCATTGCTTCTCCCGAAAAAGTATAGAGCAGCACCCAAACAGCAACAGACTCCACCCAAAATCATCATAGGGCCTTCTTGCATTGCTTACAATCACCACCAACACTCTGAGTCATGAAGGGAGGAGGGTTGTGAAACGGTTTATGCTAAGTTGAATTGGCTTTTTGTTCAAATAGGATAGTGTAAATGTAATCCAATGGTTCCTTCAAACAAATCCTTCATTTTAAAAGTCTTTTTCGCAAACCAATTTTCTAAATTATACTCCCAAAGATTGTATATATATTGAAATAATTTTGTCCATCACACATAAGAAGATTACAAAATGTACGTAGGAGTATCACGAAAGTACACAAGCATATATAGAAGTATAAAATGAAGGAACATTAGGAACATTATGAACAAGCACACGTTCTATATCTTGCACATTGATAATGAGGTAAGGAAAGGAAGAGAGAACATGACAATATCTCATGAAGCTTACAGGTAAATGAAATCTACTAATCATACAAGCAAATAAATAGGAAAGGAAGGAGCTAACAGCATACACAGTGAGACGAAGAGAAAAAATAACAAAGAGAACCATATTTATACCAAGCGAAGCCTCCTCCTTCTTGCATTATGAGCTCGATCACTATACACGTAACAACAGAAGGAGCGCGAAACGATAGAAAAAAGGACAGAGCCCTTAAAATATGACTCGTATGGGCACAAAGAAATTAACATACCCTTACTTGAGAGAAAAGAAACTCCTTTCTTGATTTTTTCCATTTGTTTGACAGATATATAAAACCACCATTCAGATTCAGCATGCCCGTTCCCTAGGAATATCTGCTAAGTTCCTTTTCATAAATAAAACAAAATAAAAGGATAATATAAAATATAAAAGATCAAATTATATCTTAAATTTTATTCGATCAAAACAAAAATAAATAATAATCGAATCCTCTTTTTAATTATTTCATTTTACTTTTGATTTTCTTATTTCATTGTTTTATCTTTTTAATTTTTCTCATCATCTTTTTAATTAGTCGAATAAAATCGAATGTTCACATGTAGATTTAAATTAGAAAATGATTTAATTAATTGAAAAAGATAAGGTTATAAAAGATCATATTGCACCTAAAAAAAAAGATCTTATTGAAATTAGAAAAATAAATTGTTTAAGGTGGAGTTTACTTGTGTTTTAATCTCCTGCTTTCACTTTATAATTACAAACTTGTCATATTATTTTGAATTTTTTATTTTCTGTTTTTAAAGATTTGTACACTGGAAACAGAGAAAAATAATATATTTAATTAGTGTTTTTTCTGCACAGGAATAAATTATAATCTGGATAACGACAGTGAACAAAAAGTACAAAACACATCTTTTTGGAAAAATGCCAATTTACAATAGTTTGTGGTATAACATGAAACCTTGCTTTGTAATAATAAATATTTACCACTTGAGGTGCCAAAAGCATCAATTGGAGAACACACACATGAATCATGTTCTTAGCATTTCTGTTAAAGAACTGTTTGTAGGCAAAGCCAGTGAAATCGACTGCGAGGTAGTGCAGAAACTATTATAATCATATAGGACCATCATATATTGAAAATGTTGGATTAAGGAAAGATTCAAGAATCCACATATGTTTGATGCTCAATAAAAAAAAAATACGACATATGCTTTATCTGTCACCCGCAATATGAAATTATATTTCCACACCCGAGAACAACATTATTAACTTAATTAGACCCCAGGAAGCTTTGAATTGTAATGTGATCCTAAATGGATTACGATCTACATAGGGGCTTTGAACATGTCAATTTAGGTAATTGAACAAAATGAAATCTCAAGGAAAAATATAATGCATAGTCTTGAGTCTTGAAGGGGACATGTATATATATCAGTTTAAGGAGTGTCTTGTTGTTTTGATTTTTTAATTCTTTTATCTTATTTTTTTTCTTTTAATAAAAATAAAATTCAATTTTAAATTTATATGTCAAATCTTAAAAACTGTGTACTGTTTAATTTACACACCTTCCGTAGAATACAAATACCAATTTCTGTGAATTTCAATTGAATTAAGAAATATAAATGATAATATAAGAGGAAATATAAATCAATGTTAAAACCTCAATATTGTAAATAGATATCATACAAATATTAATCACCCAATCCAAATTATTTCCCCAAAATTACATAGTATGCTTCAAATTGAAAAATAAAAGTGTACAATCAACAATAAATATTGGACGCACGCACCACACGTAAAGTCACCACCATTAACACTTTAGCCTCTCTTGAAGGTACCATTCTTTCTCATGCTTGATGTAGCTCTCAACTTGTTCTTAGCACTCTGAATAAAATTTGAAAACTGGTCATTTTGGTTATCCCTTGCATTAGCCTCCTCATCTGGTAGTGATGCAGATGCAACGTTGCTATGCTCCCTACCGATGTGGGACACGGTTCTAATTTTATACTTGGCATGTCGAATGAAACTGTTGAAAGTTTCATCGTTATCAAGTGGGGTGTTATCTGAGTACACCCCAGAACCATGTTGTCCCTTCAAAGTGCCTCTAATCTCTGCCGTGGACTTGCCTATGTATTCATCTCTGAATTTAGCAACGGGCATACGCATTCTTGGGTCATAGCCAGGTTCAGTTGAAGCAACCCTTGTTACCTGGCCATGAACCTTTGAATTTGATGAGCTTGTATTCCCCATGAATATGATGCAGGTTTAGTTTGGTAAGTGTTTGATGCAGGGTGCGTATGTGGTTCTCAAACTTGGTTAAGCTCAGAAGATTTATGAGTTGAGTGCAGCTTGCAAGAAGTGCATAAGCTCGTTTTATAGTGTGTTATCTAGGGTGTAAATGGAAAGATGGAAACATTAGGAAACTAGAAAAAGAAAGAAATAGAGAAACACATTTTGAATTGTGATCTTTGTGGGAACCAATTGTATTTGCAGAAGCTATCCAGTTAAGATTCCCAACACCAGTTAGGAAGTGCTTTATCTAATTTTCCACGGAATAAAATGGTGTTAAGCTCGAAAGTAAACAAAGTACTAATATTAATTTATCATCGAATCATGGCTTGTAACATTGTATGTGTTGTAGCCAAATTTGACGGCTTAATACTTAAGAGAAAGAGAAAGAATAAAGAAAAATGCATACTCACATATATGTATAGCATACATTTATAGATGCTTAATTATTATATTTATATCTTTTTGTTTTTCTTTATTTTCTCTCTTTCTCTTAGGTGTATTTTTGTTTTGGAATGTCATGGGTGATTTTTTTTTTTTAAGGAAATGATGATATATAAACATTCGTATATATTATATATTAATTTATCAATAATTATTGTTTCTTTTTATATATATTCATATCACCTATCCTATTTATATCTGTATTTTTTTTCTTTCTCTTTAGGTATCATTTAGTGTTAGGTGTTAATGAATTATTTTTCTAAGGAAAAAACATAGGAACATGAGAGTTTTTGTAAAGATTAGTTAGATAATATTAAATTTTTTTATCAACAAATATTATTTATTAATTTTTTAATAATGAAAAGATATGAACATATGACTTATTCTTCTCTTTTTATTTTTTATTATAATTCTTAAGATAATATTAAATTCTAAAAGAAATTGTTAGAAATAAACAGAGTTACAACTTCCAAGAATTAATATTCACATCATGCAAGAGTTCCACGTAGGATGCGTATGGGATGTTAATATCCATGTCTTTCTTTCTTCTTCTTTTTTATGAAATATTCATATGATCACATGTATTTATATCTTTCTAGTGGAAATTAAACAACTCGCGATTGTTGAACTAAAGGTTACAATGAGAGAGCCAGGATTAAGTATCCCGTGCCATACAAAACAAGAAAAAAGAATCTGCTTTGTAACATATTGCTAGAATTTTTATTTTGCCCGTATATAGCAATGAAAAATACCAATCTGAATCCTAATTTTTAATTGTGTTTAATGGTCATGTAAAAATAATGTAAAATAATTTTATAAAATTAATAAATAAAAAGGTATTATTGAAATAATTTTTAGGGGAAGTGTTATAAAAGCTAAAAAGCATATTACACATTGATAATATGATAATTTATACTCAATGTCAAATGATTTTACTCTATCTCTAAATATACTATTTTCTATATTTTGTACTTATATAATATGATTGTATTTGTGTTACATTTACGTTGAACGTAGAAGTTTGAATTTGCTTCAATCACGTTTGCAGCTTTGGAATGTGAGATAATATTGCTTGGGAAAGTGTTTGAGAATGAGATAATATTCCCAAACACACTTATTTTTCCCAAGTGATTGTTGATGGTTTCTCATATCCACCATCCTTAATCTAATAATCTAAGATATTTATAGGATGTATTGGATTAAGATTTTGAAAAAATTTTAAAAAAAATTATAGAAATTTTTTTAAGGTATTTAATGAAGATATTTAAATGACATAAATAAATTTTGTATTTAATAAAGATTATTATAATTTTTAAGAAATATAACAAAATTTAATGCTATTTAATTAAGATTTTTTATAATTTAAAAAATCCTTTGATATTCAAAAGTATAAAAAATTTAATAGATTCTTTTTTAGTATGAATTTCGATGAATTTCATATAACTTTTCAAAAGAAAATATACATCAAACAATCTCATAAAAAACCTTAAGACTTTTTCTGAATTTTTTTATGTCATTACTCATAATTCATTCTTTTTTTTTAAAGATAATATAAATATTCATGTAAAATACTTCATAACCTTTAATACCTTGATAATCTTTAATAATCACATTATCATTGTCATGTACATCCTAATTCTCATCTTTCTTGTTTCTCTATAACAATTTTTCAGTGTTAAAATACAAATACAATAGTTTGCTATGTATTATGGGCACAAAGACATTTTGACTCATGGGAATTATATCTTTTTGTATGTGCGGTTATTTATAACTTTCTTTGAGACTTACTCAACTTTTTATCATTAGTACAAATATAATCTTTCTAATGGGGATTTGCTTCAATTCTAGAAAGAACCACAAACTTAGATGCATTTTTTGCCATGCAACATATTAGGGGATTTGGTTAATGAGGAACATTATTTTTAATAATGGTAGGTCAAACTATTTGGAACTCATCTCATCTATTAAAACTTATTTATGGAAGTGGTTGTTGTATAAAATAAGACTCAACTAGGATCATGTCTTTCCTTATGACTTATGCGGATGCTATTTTTTGTTTTGTAACTACTATTATATTTTGATTTGCCTTTAAAAAACAATCATTTGTTATAATTTTTTTTACAATAATGAAAACCTAATTTATTAGCTTCAACGGTAAATTGAATAAGATTTACTATGTTTAAAAGTTGAATCAAATAGGATAAAAAAAAGTCACATGACTCATTTATTTTTCATTGAAAAATTAAAGATATTGAAGGTTCTTTGGATTTTTAAATTGTAGATTTTCAATTATTTTTTTATAGGCTCTTATAATTTTAAATGTTTTTTAAAAATTTATGGAGTTTTTTAAAATTTTATAAATCCATACGATCCTTATAAATCTTATAAATTTGTATTTTATAAATCTATTAAGATCTAAATTACAAAATTTAAATCATAAAAATCATTTAAAAAAAATTTAAAAATCGTTACATTCTTACAAAATATTTTAAAATTAAAAAAAAGTATACTAAAAAAATCTTTTAAAATTCTAATCTAATATACTTCTTAATTAATCAAAATTCTAGCTATTTTTTGTGTAAAGATTCCTGTTGAGTTTTACTTGCACATTTTAAAGACTTTAAAAGTGGTTACGTTTACAAAATGATCACATTTTAAATATGAATATATGACAAGCAAATTATAAATACATTATGGGTTTAAAATCTAGGATTCTCTTTTAGAATTAACTCTAGCGCCCATATGATTTTACGAATATAAATATGTGTTGGCCAACGCATCTTAAACAAAAGAATTCCAATATCTCATTTAAAAAATAGAAAAAAAGAATTCCAATATCTCATTTAAAAAATAGAAAAAAAGAATTCCAATATGTCATGTCTCTTCAAAAGCCAAAAGACTCCCCGTCTTACCATGTTTTAGAACGAAAAGTCTTTTTTGTCCTTTTCCTTTCTTGATATTTTCCATTTAGCACACAAGGTTTATTCGATAGAAAAAAAATCAGAATAGTTAAGTTTTTTTTTTAATAAATAGTTCTTATTATATATGAACTTATATTATAAGTGGTTAAAATTAGTATATTATTCGCGTTTGGATATACATATTGATAATAGCTTACCCAATCTTAAAATGTTTGGATGTATAGTTACATAAACACTTATGAAATACTATCTCATTTTATAAATTAAAAAATATGATTAAAAAGTAAGTAAATAATTAATGTACTAGCATTACATATATCACAAAAATAGTAAAATTGAAAATGCATCACAATTTTTTTTAAAAAGTGTGATGCTAAAAAACACCGTACACTTATCAATAATTTTTAAAATTAAAATATTAAATAAGAAAAACATGATTAAAATATAATTTAAGATGTTAAAATTTTATATATATTGCTAGAATCAGCTTTGTAACATATTGCTAGAATTTTATTTTTGTCAGTAAAAGTGTAGTGCGGAAATACCAACCCGAGTCCTAATTCTTAATTTGTATATTTATAAGAATGAGTATCATAAAAAAATGTGGAAAGTCTCTGAAAATTCTGAATATTTTGTCTCCAGTGACTGTTGATGATTTCTCGCATCCACCATCCTCAATTCAATAATCTAAGTAAATTTGATAATTCTAGTTAATTTTGTTTCAATATAAGGTTGCCGGTTGAGTTTTACTTGCACACGACTTTAAAAGTCTATCTAATGAACACATTTAAAATATAAATATATGACAAGCAAATTAGAAATACATGTTATGGGTTTAAAAGCAACGATTCTGATCTAGAATTAACTGTAGCGCTCATATGATTTTACAAATTTACATTTGGGTTGCTCAACGCATCCTAAAATTTCAACATCTCATGTCCCTTCAAAAAATATGAGGGAGAAAAATAAGTGCAAGTCATTCCATAGAGCTCTAAAGAAACAAAACAGTCTTAATTTCCTACTCACGCCAAGAGATTCCCCATCTTGCCAACTATATATATACACATATACTCTTCTACGGCTAATTTTTCTTTTTTGGATACATATGAAACTTTAATAAAGACAGCAAAGGAATACAAAGCAAATATGTTTTCCTGAGGGAGCTAGCTAAAGTATATATCTTCTACCGCTAATAATATATATTTATCATCTTTAATACTATAATAAAAACAACTTTTGAAATAATGGATGTTGATACTCCTATATACAACTTTCAATTAGAGGTTAAATATATTTTTTAACTTAAAAAATAATTTTAAAATAAGTATTTTTTATATAAATACTTTTTTAAGAAACATATCAAGTTTATTCATTAAAGTAAACAAAACATTATTTTTTTAAACATAAACAATTTAGACAAATATATTAAAAAATATAAAATTACTTATTTTATTAAAATAAATATTTGTTTTAATAAATATATTTAAACAAACTAATTTTAAGTTACGACAGTTCAATAAAGACCTATGATCCAGCTTATATTAAGCTCGGATCAAGTCAATTTTTTCTAAAAAATATGGTAAGCTTAAGATTTTATAAAAATTTATTTGATTTAAAATGTCAAACTTTAGGTGATTAAAAATATTTTAAATCTAATGGGAGACATATTTAAATAAATATAAATAATATTTTTTGTCAGTATGACTGTTATATTAAATTTTTTATAATGTTTTATAATCATATTTTTTTATCTTTTTAAAATATTAAGTATGTTCACTTACACAAAAAGTCAAACCTAATTATAAGCTTATTGGGACATAAATTTATGTTTTGTTTAGAGGTGTTTTTGCAAAATAAGATTTTAAATAAGTTATAATGAAGGTCAAGTTAGACGTTAAGAATAAGCTTATCATATTAACATATTAAACTTAATGTTTAATTCTAAAAAAAACTTAACACTTATAAAATTTAGTAAGCCCATTTCCATCTTTGTTTCATGTTTTTTAGTAGTTATGAATTATTTTTATAGATTATAATTTATTTTACATAAACCTTTTTTTTCCTTTGGCGTATTAGCCTATGTAGAGAAAAGCTCAAACTATATAATTTTTTTAATATGAAATAGACATTTAAATAACTTAGGTCAAGTTAAACTTTCCAACCATGATTAAAAATATATAAAGCTTATAATAAGTAGTAGGTGAGACTTAAACCTTAAATTTTCATGTCTATTTAAGCAAAGTCTTGTTTAGGAAGCCTACTCTCACCCTTACACACAAACCCCAAATTAATCACATGAAGGCAATTCAAACGCATAACCTTGAAGTTAACACTATATTTTGCCGGAAGAAATTAAGGTATACACATTTTTCTGAAGAACATGTATACCCTTAAAATAATACGTGATTTCAACTGACAACCCAACGTATGTTACGGACATGAAAAGCTCTTGAGTGAGAATGTAACGAAGTGCTTTCATGAATTGTATATATAGTTTTACAGAAAAAAAAAACTTCAAGAATTGAATTATAATCTTGGACAGCGACAGTTAACAAAAAGTACAAAATGCTTTAGGAAAAACACCAATTTACAATTGATTGCGGTATAACATGAAACCTTTGTAATAATAAAAATTTACTAATTGAGATGCCGGCCAAAAGCATCAATAGCAGTAACACGCACATGAATCATGCTCAATGAAATCGACTAATGACGAGGTACGTAGTGCAGAAATAATTATAATCATAGGATCATCATTGAAAATGTTGGATTGAGCTAGGTAAGATTCAAGATTCCCTATGTGCTCAATGCCTAATGATGGAATCTCCTACCTGCTTTATCTGTCTCCCGCAAAAAAGACAATAGGTGGGTTAAATGTGAAGAAGAGCAAGCTGCACAGAATTATTCCCCACAGCCGACCACGACATTATTATAAACTTTTTAGATTAGACCCCAATAAGAACTAAGAAACTAAGTTTTGAATTGTAATGTGCTTATGTTAAACTAAATAGATGACTAACTACTCTAAGGGGCTTTGCACTTCTCAACTTAGGTAATAGTAAACAAAGTGAAATCATTTAAGGAAAAATATAAGATCGAGTCTTGAAGGACATGTTTTAAGGACTGCCTCGTTTTGTTTTGATTTTTTAAGTTTTTGTCTGTTATTTTTTCTTTTAATATAAAAATTCAGTTTTTAAAAATATTGAAAAGAGTACAGATTAATTTACAAACCTTCCATTGAATACAAACACCAATTTCTGTGAATTCCAATAGAATAAACAAATAGGGTGATAAAAGCGGATATATAAATCAATGTTTAAACCTCAATGTGCAAATATGGAATCAACCAGTCCAAATTATTCTTTTCAACCAAACATTTTCACATATATTTTGTTTCAAATAGAAAAATAAAGGAGTATTCAGTATATGTTTGCATGCCTAGTATGGACTCATTTTCATGCACTATAGTCTATATACTCGATCGATAACAAATAATGGACACACCACACGTCAAGTCCCCATCATCAATAGCCGTTATTGAAGGAACCATTCTTTCTCATGCTTGATGTTGTTCTCAACTTCTTCTTAGTACTCTGAATAAAATTTGAAAACTGGTCGTTTTGGTTATCCATGGCATTGGCCTCGTACACTGGTGGCGTTGCAGGTGCAACGTTGCTCTGCTCGCGATCGATGTGGGACACGGTTCTAATTTTACACTTGGCACGTCGAATGAAACTGTTGAAAGTTTCATCGCTATCAAGTGCGGCATTACCTTGTTGATATGAGTACATCCCAGTACCCTTCAATTTTCCTGGGGTCTCTCCCTTGGATTTTCCTATGTATTCATCTCTGAATTTAGTAACAGGCATCCCCATAATTGGATCATAGTCAAAGTCATAGCCAGGTTCAGATGAAGCAGCCCTTGTTACCTGGCCATGAACCTTTGACTTTGATGATGAGTTTCTATTCCCCATGGATATATGTGATGCAGGCTAGGTTGATTTGGTTTTGGCAAGTGTTTGAATCTGGCTACTATGTGGTTTTCAAATTTGGTTAAGCTCAGAAGCTTATGAGATGAGTGCAGTTTGCAAGAAGTGAGTAAGCTTGTTTTATAGTGTGTCATCCGGGGTGTAAATGGAAAGATGGAAAGATTAGGGAACTAGAAAAAGAAAGAAAGAAATAGAAACACGTTTTGAATTAACAGTGATCTTGGTGGGAACCAATATTGTATTTGCAGAAGCTATCCAGTTAAGGTCCCTATAGTAGCAATTAGGAAGAGCTTTTGCTAATTTTTCACGGAATATAATGGTGTTTGGTGTTAAACTCAAAAGTAAATAAGTACCCCTTTCATTCTAAACTAAGGTTTTAATATAAATATTAATGAATGTAATTAATTTATTAATTTTTTTTATAAAAAAAAGTAATTTTCTAATATATTCTTTATCTCTATATATATTAATGGTTCATTTACTGTTTTTATACATTATTTAATTATTATAACATCATGCGTCGTAACATTGTATATATACGTCTTGTCGCCAAATTTGGCAGCTTAGTCTTAAAGAAAGAAACATAGGGACACGAGAGTTTTCTAAGGAGCGGCTAGATGGTATCAGATTCCAAAAGGACTTGTTCAGAATTGGCGAAATAAACAAACAAGGTTCAGTGTTGCAGCTTGCACGAAGATTAGGTTAAATATTCATGTCTTTATAGTGCAAATTAAACAACTCACAGTTTTATATTGAACTTGAAATTTCAATCAGAGAACCAGAATGTAGGTGTGTCTCCTGTATCATACCAAAAAACTAAAAGTATCCGCGTTGTAAGATATTTCTAAAATTTTTATTTTTGCTCGTAGATCGTAATGCGAAAATACCAACCCGAATCCTAATTCTTAATTTGTATATTCAAAAGGATGGAGAGTCCCTGAAAGTTCTATATTTATTTGTCTTAAGTGATTGTTAATGATTTCTCATATCCACTAATATATCCTTAATCAAAATTCTAGTTAATTTTGTTTCAATTAAATATAACGTTACCGTTGAATTTTACTTGATTGAAAAGCAAGGTAGAGTTTGCTGTAGCTCTAATATGATTTTACAAATCTAAAACTGGTGTTGGCCAACGCATCTAAAGAAAAAAGAATTTCAAGAAATGTCATGACCCGTTGAAAAAAAAGACGGAGGGAGGAAAAATCAACCAAAAAAATAGCAGGGAGAGGAAAATAAGTCCAAGTCCTTCCATAGAGCTCTAATTTTCTACGCACACCAAAAGATTCTCCTCTCACCAACTATACTCTTCCACGGTTCCACCGCTGATTAATGCTATTAGCACCATCTTTAAGGAAATGTTTTGTTTTGAAGAGAGAAAATGAGAAAAGAGAAGAATAGATGAGAAGAGAAAAAGGTAAGAAATAGAGTAAAAAGATAAGTGATTTGATTGAAGAATAATAAAAAAGAATAGAAAAGAAATATTTAAATTAAATAGGTATAAAAAGATAATTAATATTGAATGAAAATACAATTTTGTTATTTGTTAAAACTTTTTGCACATTGTAACTCATAAAAAAGTGTCGGAAGGGCAACACTTTTAATGAGCAGTGCCAATTTCTTCTTCAATCCGCACAACTGAGAGAAGATAAAAAAAATATGCGGATCCCAAGGTTTTTTTAAAAAATTCTGCACAATTCTTTGCAACCAATTCACCTCGTTGTGCAAATTTCCCCACCCTTTTGTGCTAATCCTTCCTCTTCTCACATATTTGACCGCTACCAATCGAAGGCTTTAGAAAGGAAACAAATATTTATGTACCAACCTCGAGATTTCTAAAAGCAGTTATTTTGAGTCAAATTCAAAACATTTGACTAGACCAACGTTATAATTTCTCATGTTATGTTTTGGGTCAAAAGGAATGTTATGAGAGAGAATTTTGACTGCACCTCGAACCATTAATACATGGGAGCATTGGTTTCCTGGAATCATATTGGATTCTTAAGAATATAAAGGAGGAAATGTTTATTGTGATGTTTGTTAGGAGATTAACAAAAAAATATTCTCAGATATCTTTTATTTCCACAAAAATTACATCTTCATTCATGTCTACATTGTAACACCCTAGAGATGTCACTTTTTACTTCTTTATATTACCAAATTATAAAAACTTAGTATATATGAAAATATTTGAATTAACTATGCATAAACTAAAAGGAAAAGATACATTACATACGTGCATCCAAAACAAAATGTCTTGGCACTTACGTGTCTTACAAAACATACGCAATGAACATGAAACATAAACTAACTCTTATACATTGAAGGTACAAACGACAAAATCTTTCTTCCTTGCAAGCAACTTCGTGCTTCAAACTATTTGGTGAGTACATTCTTATGCTCAACCTGTTAAAACATGAAACCAAAAGGGATGAAATATAATATTTCAGTGAATGCTCTATATACTCTATAGCCTAACACTCTATTCTAGAGATTTTCTTTACTCTCATGGTTTCCTTTTTTATCTTCTTGATACTTACACTCACAACTATTATCCCATCACATCAACATTATTCACTCGTTGGATCATACCTTAAGTTTTAGATAGACTCTTAGAATTGAGCTCTTACACCAATTCTAAGACCACCAATTCACTAATGCGCACCTAAACATCATTCTTACTTTTTAACCTCTCACTAAGGCATGACTTTTCCATCACATTGGATGAGAATGCTTAACCTTTTCCTTTATATAACTTGCCTAAGTAGAACTTATATAACCTTTCTATGAGGTACAACATCTTGTATAACCTTTAAGGATTTTTGTTTTTGTGTTCGTTTTGGTTTTATTTGTTGCCAAATTATGTTTAAAACAAAAATAATTGCATTAACATACAAGACTATTATTTTTTAATTTATTTTATTTTTATTAGTTTGATTTATTCATGAGTTGGAACATTTCTACCGGCAAATGAAATAATGGATGATGATGTTTTGTTTTTGGACATTTTGTGTCGTGATCCGAAATAAACTGAGGGTTGCAAGAATTGGGCCGCACGAACATGGCGGGTCGGTGTCGGGTGCCCATTCTAAAACCCCTACTCTGCACTCACCCTTTGTCTTCCCGAACATAGCTAAAACCCTTGCTCGCAGTCTCTGCATTCCATTCCATAGTTAGGGCTTTTCATTCTTCAGTCTTCTCTTCGCTTCAATGGCTACTCTCGTTCTCAGGAATTGCTCTTCCACTTCTCGGCGCCTCTTCCCTTTAACCTCTCAAATCCACTCTTCCTTCTCTCGTTCCCCTCTCTCCCCTCTCGTTTTCACCAACGACTCCGCATCTTCTTCTTCTTCTTCCACTCCCAACCCCTGGTGGAGATCCATGGCCACTTTCACCAGAACGTAACTCTCCCTTTCTCTTTTTCTCCACCACCACAAAAATAATAATGATAATTACATGTTTTTACTTGTTTTGTTCCTATTCTTATTGTTTGATGTTGTTTTTCTGGCAGGAAACCTCACGTTAATGTCGGAACTATTGGACACGTGGATCATGGGAAGACCACGCTTACCGCGGCAATCACCAAGGTTTTATTAAAACTCTTCTTCGTTTTTCAGTGTTTGTTCAAATGTGTTTTGAGGCAAAGAGGTTTTGGTGTTTATTGCTCAATTGGCTTTGATCAGGTGCTTGCTGATGAAGGGAAGGCTAAGGCTGTGGCATTCGATGAAATCGATAAGGCTCCTGAAGAGAAGAAGAGAGGAATCACGATTGCAACGGTTCGGACTTGTTCTTTCGGACACACCCTTTTGGTCTTGGAATCGATTATGTTCTTTTCTGTTGACGTGTATGCTTGCTTAACGCTTCAATTTTCAGGCACATGTGGAGTATGAGACTGCAAAACGACATTATGCTCATGTGGACTGCCCCGGACACGCGGATTATGTTAAAGTAAGCTTTCTAATTTGGTCTAATCTCTCCAAGAATGACGGTGTTGATTGGAGTTATTAATTACCTAACAGCAGCTGGCTGGCTAAGTTGTCAAAGAGAAGGTTGAGTTACTACATGTTGGTGGAATGAAATTTAAGCAATTTAGCAATGCATACTACTTGTTGATTGTGGAATTTAACATATGGGGGGGGGGGGGGTGTTTGTGTAGCTTGATCTTCTATTCTATACAAGATGGAAAATTTAAGGTAGGAATTTGGAAGTAGGTTAGTTTCTAATGAAAACATTTTATAAAAGATAGATCATGTGTGATATTGCAATAGTTTGTATGCCATCTATAAAATACCTACCTTGTGCTGTTGGTTCATCTAATGGTTTTCTTTACTGTAAATCACAGAATAATTATTAGTCTCCGTATGTTTAATAATTGTCTGTTTTGCAGAATATGATTACCGGAGCTGCCCAGATGGATGGTGGTATACTTGTTGTATCTGCACCTGATGGACCGATGCCTCAAACCAAGGAGCACATTCTTCTTGCTCGCCAAGTAGGTATTTTACTGAAGTGGTTTGTAAACAATCTAAGCACACATTAGGTCTACAGTTTCCTCCTTGCTTCTAGATTAATGCACACATTATCTTTAAATTTATTATGCAGGTTGGTGTGCCATCTCTGGTGTGTTTTCTGAATAAAGTTGATGCAGTTGATGATCCAGAGTTGTTAGAGCTTGTAGAAATGGAGCTCCGTGGTAGGGTGTTTCTATAAGGCTTCACCTTCCCTCTCTAGTCCCTGCTCGGAAAATGAATACACCCTCATAAGTTTCTGTAGTCCTTCTGTTTTAAACCTAAACGTGTATTAATGTTAATTATGTGTTTGGCAGAGCTTCTGAGCTTCTACAAGTTCCCTGGAGATGAAATCCCTATCATTAGAGGTTCAGCATTGTCTGCTTTACAGGGTACAAATGATGAGATTGGAAGACAGGCCATCCTAAAATTAATGGATGCTGTTGATGAATACATTCCTGACCCTGTTCGCCAACTTGATAAGCCTTTTCTAATGCCCATTGAAGATGTATTTTCAATTCAGGTAAAAGGACTTGGACTTCATTTGTTTTTTTTTTTTTGGAAGAAAGCCAATTCATTAAAGTTAAGTTGAGCTCAGTTATAATATTCTTACAATATGCTAATATTATATTTTTTTATCATGTAACCTTTCTCTGTGTTCCTTTATAAGCACTCTTTAGGTAATGACACACTGTTTACGAAATACAATTAATATCCTTTTTTATGTAAAAATTGTTTTTAATTTCCTAATATGCTCCTTCAGTTCACTCATCAACTATAGCAATTAATGGTGTGTTGAAATATCACAAGCATGTGGGATTATAAACACTTGAGGATATGTGGAATAGTGCTCATATTGGGTCTTCATTTAACTGAGGACTTTTTAACAATTTAGTATTTGCTCTTCTAAATCTAATTAGGTTAAGATATGGATAGAATTTTTAAAAAAATAGTAATTAATGCTGTCTAGGACCTTTTAAAAATTAAAAAAGAAAGGCGGTAGGTAGTATTTGTTACTGCCTTACTATTTACAGTGACATGATACAGTGGTGTAATTTCAATCAAATATGATGTTTTAAATTACAGTGTTGCCTAATATTTAAGTTATTTTTTTTCTTGTAATAGAATATCAGAATTTCTATTTTTCAATGCAGTTAGTTTTCTCAAAATTTGCATTTGTTTCCTCATATATATGGGATGGAAAGAAACATAAGGGAAATGGTTTCCAGAAAGTCATTTCAGCTGCTTTATATTTTTAATTTATGATGCAGGGACGAGGAACAGTAGCCACTGGACGTGTTGAACAAGGGATCATTAAAGTTGGTGATGAAGTGGAGGTGTTGGGTCTAATGCAGGTATGTTCATCAAGTCATTTCCTGTATCTAGCTGACCTCTTATTCTCATCATTCCTTTGGATTAAACTACCAATTGCTGATTTCTTTTGCTGCTATATTTTTTGGTTGCCACTAATGATGACTGATGATTTGTGGTTTGTTCTTGATGAGCATTAGTTCATTTCTCTATCAGAGGTTTTGGTGAATTCCTTTGAGATGGTGATTCCTAAAACTGAATTTTCCTTGATAGGGTGGTCCTCTGAAAACAACAGTAACTGGAGTTGAGATGTTCAAGAAGATTTTGGATCAAGGACAAGTAAGTGACTGTTATCTTCATTTATAAGGGCTATTTGCATGGAGCATATGTTAAACTAATATGGATTGGATACATTCTGTTAGGCTGGTGATAACGTTGGTCTTCTTCTCCGTGGTCTGAAGCGTGAAGATATTCAACGTGGTCAGGTAAGCAGCAGAGATCAAGCCTGTCCTTTTTGTTAGACATCAAGAGATAACTGTATTATTATCTGTATTTTTGTTCAGTAAAATTTGTAGACTTTTGAATTCTAATTACTGAATTTGAGTAACCACGTTCTTATGCTGCCTTCTATTAAAAAGGTGATTGCCAAACCTGGTTCTGTAAAAACGTCCAAGAAATTTGAGGCAGAGATATATGTACTCACAAAGGATGAGGGTGGACGACACACTGCCTTCTTCTCTAACTACAAACCTCAGTTTTACTTGAGGACTGCTGATGTCACTGGAAAAGTAGAGTTGCCCGAAAATGTTAAAATGGTTATGCCTGGAGACAATGTTACTGCCGTGTTTGAATTGATTTCTGCAGTTCCACTTGAAGCAGGTCAGTATGACTTCATTCAGTGAAAAAATGTCATTTGGCTGTATTATTCAACCTGCCTTACATAGATACATTTATCCATATGCTGAATATTATTTGTACACTTCCTGCTGGAAGGCTGAAAACTTTGCTTTGATACTTTCCTATTTATTTTACAGGACAAAGATTTGCCTTGAGAGAAGGTGGTAGAACAGTTGGTGCCGGTGTGGTGTCAAAAGTACTGAGCTAGTGCGTTCGCTGTGATTCAAGTTTTAGTCTACACATTTGCAAACGGGGGTGGAAACCCTGAGACCTGACTTTTATCTTGAGAAATACAAACATGTGCCAAGCAATTAATATTTTATCGGTTGTGTTGGATGAAATTGAGTAAATTTTAGAGAAGTTAATCATCACTGTTCATTTTTGTAGTGCATAATTTATCAACATGCACAGGATCGCCGCCGACTGTTTCGCCCGACTGTTTCTGCTTTATGAAAATAATTTGTGTATCATCTGTGTTAACAGTCCGAGCCATTCATTGATATTGGGTTTTACAATTTTTTTTTGTTTTAAATAATGCTCTTTTTATTTGAAGCTCTATTGTTGATTGCATCTATGTATTTCATGTATAAACAAATTCTTACGATATATTGTGTCTGAGTACCACTTATAGGAAACTCGTCATATTTTGTAAGTTAATGCACAAGACCTCAGGTTGTACTGCATTGCCCGGCATGAAAATTTACTGAATGCTAGTACATGTTTATATATCGTCTATACTGTTGGTTAAATGAATTGGCTGAGGGAATGAGGTTGTGAATGTAACTAATTTAATCTTAATTTTAATCATTTAAGTACATGTTTACAAAAAAATTCTCATTAGAACCGCCTTCGTTTAACTTAAGAATGACTGACTATCCACGATGGAAAATAGTGTTAAATCTCCGTAAAATGAAATGCATTCACCCCTTATTTTATTTAAACTACATAATTTAACTGTGCAGTTTAAATACTAACTCAAAGAAAAATGGTTTGTTTCCCAACATTTATGTAAATCCATTCATACATGCAAAATAGTACAGACAATGGGTATAATACACAGTTTGCCCAAGTATTTTAAGTTTTGTCTAGGAGTAAAATTAGGTTAGATTGTTTGTGAGGAGTCTACAATTAAGTTCATTTAAGGTTTGACTTAACGCATTTAAGACCAAATATAGCTTAAACTATTCAGTAAAAAAAAGAAGTCATTATTTAAAAAAACCAAGTTGTGGGTTTTACATGATCAAAAGTTATTTAAATCTTTAAATTTTTTGTTTTTATCTTCTTTTTTTTCTTTATTTTATAAAAAAAAATAAACTCAAAATAATATATAAAGATTTATTTTTGTAAACAACTTGATCTCAGTTAACAACAAAAATGGACTTATTTATTTATTTATTCCTATTTTTATTTTTGTAATTTTTATTTTATGATCCGGAGACCACTTTATAAGGTCTTAGTTCATTCACTGGTGGACTGCCCAGGTGCCCCTGGCACCCCCGAATTCTGGTGAATAGTGGTCAAGAGTTTCAAGGGCGATACAACATTTTAATTTTAATCTAAGTGCTTACTTCAAAAGCCTATTAGTTTTAAACAATGAAGTAATAAAGAAAGTCAGTTTATTGATTCCATTGCAAAATTCTATAGTACAAGCTAACTATAACACCAAACAATGCTTCCTGGGTTAACTGAAAGTAGCAAATTAACTACAACAGCCAATTGCTTATCAACTTGGTGCCTAACCTTGGTTCTAACTATCTGCTTCTCCAAAAGCCATCACTGTAACATCCAACCAGCCAGAAATAACTACATCATTGGAGATGTTACTCAAGCAAGCCTTAGCACTACCACTGCTAGCAAGGCTGCAGCAGTATAGTAAATATCTCTTATGCTCCTATCCAGCTTCTGCAACATTTCCTCTTCTTTCAAACCCAACTTTCCGGCATTCTTGCTGATGTTGACAATCGTGGCCCTTAGCTTATTTACAGCCCCAGAAAGCCAAACCAACCCAAATCCAAACCCTGTGTTGAACAAGCTATAAGCACAAAAGGTAGCCCTTCCACAAGCTAGGTTACACATCACAGATAGCAGGACTGCAAGGCCGGTACCGGCAATGCCAGCAGAAAATTGTGTCAGGAGCTCCGGAAGCTCAGGCCCGGATTTCTTCAGTGAGAGAATTGCTGTTTTACGACGTTGCTTCTTGTCAACCATCAGGGACAGAAGGGTCTCACAAGCATGTGAAGAGTTCTTGTAGAGATCCCTTTCCCTGCCTACTTTCTTGTTCTTTCTTGGTGATGGCTTGAGTTTGACTTTCTCAGGACTGCCAGACAGGAGAGAAGCATTATTAATTTTATATATTTCTCGAGCAAGAAATTACTATTGGCATTGTGTATTCAGTTGATGAGACTACTCACAACTGGGGCTGGGGAGATACAGTCAACACAAGTGAAAGCAATAATGCAGCCCACAGTTGAACATGATCAAGTTTATCCACATCCGTGTATAATGTCAATATTAAAAGAAACTATAGAAGAAGATAACCCTTTCTCGTCAGGCATTTCTTCAAAAATTCAGTTCAGATGAACTATTCTTATAATCTCAAATGTGGATAAGTAGTGAAAACAGTGATGCATATGTTTAATCTCTCATTGGACAAAAAGGCTCCACAAGTTTACAAAGAATGGCGTGATTGTCCAAATTCTTTGAATAAAAAGTAATTTCCTAGAGAAACATTTACCACTAAAATTAGTTACCAAGAAAATAACTTCAATTACAAAAAATCTCAGAAAATAAAATATCATAATTATTGTGTTTGATTTGTTTATGAAAATGAGTTTTCGTGCTGCAAAAAATTGTTTCCACTAACTATAATAATTTTTTATCCTTTCTCAAATACAGGCCTAAAATTATGTGTGTGTGCACAAGTTAAGCCTAAATATGTGTTTGATCGTGTGTGCGTGCAACTCAGCTAAAGCCTTAAATGTTGGCAATAAAACAGCCTAAATATTGTCTGAATGGTTTCAAGAAGCACCTAAGATTTACTACTCAGCAGTTTAAATGCTAAACACGGGTGTTGGAAGATGAATACAGGTCATTTTTTATTTTTTTACTGTTCAACATCAGAGCATATCTCTGCCAGAAAACAGGTCAAGACAATCAAGGAAAGTATATATTGCATACCTCTTTAAAGGAGCAGTTAAGGTGGATTGATTCTTCAATGTGGAGGAATGATTTCTCTCTAATTCATTGATATTCACCCTGTCCATATGGAATACTATCAAAAGTAAGTTCCTTGATACAAAGGAAACAATAATAGACTGTTACATTTGGAGTATAGAAAACGGCATCCGTCCATCTATCTATAAACTCCACATATTTGAAGTGAGTAGTGATAATGGAAGCTTATTGTCCCAGTAATCAATGTTTCGGCGGTCATTAAATATATTTTGATTACACAAGACTGATTTTCAACTTGGTCCCCATACAAAAAAAGTTTTAAATTTATTTTCAATGTAATCCCTGTTGTCAGTTATTATAACAATGTGAGATTGACATGAAATTACTGTATGGAGACCAAATTGAAAATGATTGTCACATATGGGGACAAAAGGTATAATATTTCTGGTTCTCATGCATGAGACATTTTTAATTTGATGCCTATACTTCACAAAGTTATAATTTCCAATAACGGTATTATAATAGTAATAGACTGCAAGAGCCAAATAAAAAAATTGTGCATATTGGGACAAAATTGAAAACTTTTCATACAGGGATCAAATTAAAAACAAATATCACGTATAAGGAGCCAAAAATATACTTCAACCTAAATAATAGTGATTATGGACAATTTGGCATTGTCAAATTTGCACAACCATGGACTCAATTTTTGAATTTCTTGTCATGAATATAATACGACAGAGTCAGCAGTCTTAAGGCTTGCAAAGACTCTGGCATGTATATAACATCTAAAAGGATAATAATTTTACTATATACTAGAAAAGATACATATCATTTGCAAACATGTTTTGATAAAACTGTTATTTTGATGCTGAATATCTAATTAATGCAGAATGGTTGATGCTAATGCCAAGGTCAACATAATTTACAAAGAAAACTATATTATCACTGTTATAAAAGACAAGTGAATTCTTAAGTAAACAAAATAGTCCTTCATGTGCCTGGACAATCAGAATTTTATTAAATTGGTTGAAGTTTAAACAAGTCAAGATGGTCAACATATTTATACCAACTGAAGTGTGGAACAAGCATAGATTGCTTTTCACCCTTTCGTGAGCATTTTGATAAGTATGACTCGGCAACTACAGAGAGAAGATCTTTCAACTCAATTGCAGTACCCATAAATGTCATTTGACCATCTGGATGAACCGTGATCTTTGATGAAAGGGCTGAACCTTGAACAAAATACAGCAAAGGCTTCAGGATGTTGAATTTGCTAGTTGGGTAGATAAGAGATGACAATGGTTGCTGAGTTTCATCAATGCCTGACAACTGCAATTTCATCAAGTCTGATAACAAAGATAAATTTGCTCCATCTATCCCTGCTTCGGCAGTCTCAGACATTAGTAAATTTATAATTTCATCACGCTTAGTGCATTGGTCAACAATGCCAAAGCCAAGAAGAACTGCATTTGAGCAGTTTGCTGCCACCAAAGACAAATAATGTCATTCAGAAGTCAGAATAAGACAAATAATGTAAAAGCACATAGGATTTGGTGGCAAAAAACATCTTAATTATTCATCTCGACAATAAATGCAGACAGAAGAAAATGTGTCAACCAAACTTCTGTCATGCTTTCAGGTTTTCACCAATGAGGCAAGTTAGTAACACATAACATCTGAGAGAGCAAGGCAACCTTCACTGGTTACTCTAAATTATTGGTCATCAGATTTAATATCTTGCCACTTGTTAGGATCCAATATGGGACTCGAGTCCCACATTAAAAGTATGGGATTCTAGTGTGGGGTTTTAGGGCCTTGGGCTCTCCAACAACCACAGCTAGCTTTTGAGGTCATGAAGACACAAAAAGCAATCAGAGAATATTGAAATTCAAAATGTATTTGCAGAATCATTACATCAAATAGAATTTAAGTAGTGTAGCCAGCCAGTGTGAAATATTTCAACCTGATTAGTCTATGAGAAAAGGAGATAGAATCATTAAAGAACAGACACAAAAGGTGGGTCGGGAGTATACTATTACTTGAAATTTTCTCATCTACACTTTTTACCAATACCTGGGAATGATCAGACAATTATCTAATATCATAGAAATAGTTAACAACAAAATGGTTTGATCAAACATACCTTGGTCATCAATAAGCATGGGCCTTTCAACTGAGAAGTCGACATTGACAAACTTGTTATAATCAAACCATTCATTTTGAGATTTCATTGACTCCTCACATGGACTTGGCTCAAGACAACGAGACTGATATCTGATCAGGTCTGCTTTTGCTACTGGAGAAGGAAAGAATGTTTGGTAGCCCTGTCTTGAAAAGAAAATTAAAATATAAGCAGTTAAAAATTATGCATGCACAATAACCTAGACTACTCAGCCAGAATGTCATAAGTAATCAAACATACTACAAGTATTACAATCGTGTAAACATGTCTTGAGTTCAAAATTAAGGGTGGGGGGCAAGTACTACTTCATGGAGGATGTTACTATGAGTTTAATTGTGATCCATTACATGTTTGTATACACTTCTTAACACTGTCAAAACCAAGGGTGAGTTAAGATGAAGAGTTTTGGAGGGGAATTTCTTTATTATAGGTGAGCATCTCCTAGTTTAAGAAATTTACGATTCAGACAAATGAAATGATAGACTATTTGTAACCTTCAAATCACCATTATTCATTTACTTAAACAAATTTTAATTCCCTAGATTAAGAAATGAAATATTAACCCTCCCCTACTCCAACCTCCTTCCTCCAAAGATTGATCAATTATGAATAAGAATTATTAAAAGTAACACAAGAATCTCTAATTCTATTCCTTTCATTATAAAAAATAAAATATACAAGTGAAAATTAGAGAACATTTAGCAAAAATGAAAAATTCACACCCATTCCCTGCATTGCCAAACATACCCAAGAGTGATCATACCAAGGTCACATAGTCACAATCCCTTTGTTAATACTTAATATGAATATAATCAACAAACCCTTTTCCCAATATAACACCATTGCATCCATTAATATTGCTAAAACCAGCAAAATCTCAACTTGTTGATGTTACCTTCATGGTAGCGCAGGGCAAGCCCAGTACTTGTGGGTGCAAGACAAGGCCAGGAGGGTAACCATGAGAAGCCATCAAACAGAGACTCTGCACCATTTTTTGAAAGAAACCCGGCTAAAGAAACGACTTTCTGTAGCCAATAGTTTCCTCCTTTCGTGCCCTCGGTCACCACGCCCCCATACCATACACTTTATCCCTTCTTCTCCAGCACCTCAAATCCTGGGTATTTTCCACAAACCCAAAAACACAAATATTAGGTTTTATTGTGATCCATCAGCTCAAATAAAAAATCCACTTGCTTAATCCAGAAACTTCCGAAATGGAAGAACCAATGGTACGCACGGGCGTGGTAGTCAACGTTCGTATCCCACAAAAGACAAAAACAGCTTGTCCTCGGCTTCATATCTTTCACTACATATTTAGGCATACTACTACGTTTACTTATCAAAAATAGGTTGTCACCAGAAAACATTCAACATCCCATCAATATTTCTTATTCTCCTTCATCTCTTTCTTTTTTCTTTTTTTTTTTAAAGTATTTCCAGATAGGATTGGATTCAATCATTTTTTAAAATAAAAGTCATTCTCGATTTAATTTTTTAAATTTATCATTCAATTGATTTAATTTAAATTTTTAATTTGATCCGATCAAATTTAAAATCATTTGGATTGAATTAATTTTTATTTTTAATCATATTTTAACTTTTTTAGATAATAAAGGTAAAATATATAATAAAAAAATTTAAACACCAAATATTTTATTTGTATATTAGTAATTAATAATAGAATATTTACATATCATAACTCAAATAAACATTAAAAATATCTTTAACTGAATATATTTTTCATAAATAAATATAAGTTATATGATATTTTAAAAATATATGAGAAATAAAAATAGAGATAACTGATATTATAAATTTATGAATAAACCACATGTATGAGTTTGGTGGTTTGAATAAATTTCCAAAACCAATTTCAAAATATGATTCGATTTAATAAAAAATTAAATTTTCCAAATTTTTTATATGTTTGATTTTTTTTATTGGTTTATTGATGTATTTACTTCTTATCACATCATAAAATTTAACATATATTTTTTTTCACCTTTGTAAGTGTTGTACAAGAGTTTGAGATATCCATTAAACTTTTTCTAAAAAATATATTAAAAAGATACTTCATTGTAAAAAATAAATACTCACATTTTTTTATTAGTAGCAGCGGAGACACACACGCTTGTGTGGTCCCAATTCTATTACACTGAATTTATGTAAAAAAGATAAATATTATCAAGTGTCTTTAGAAATTAAAAAAAAATATTTTTATTAAAATATATAATTATTTTATTCGTGATTTTTTTATGTTATCCCATGATTTACATAATAATTTTTTTTCTTTTAATGTTTTAATTACTGATTATTTTACATCAAGACCCTAAAAATACAATAATAAAATTAGATTACTTAAAGTAATTTCTACCGAATAAATCTCCTGCCCCAAAAAAAAATCCACCTAAATTTTTCAGAATCTCATTCTAAATAAGAGAATTTCGTAACCACAATGAAGTGATGCTTAAATGGGATAAATTGAAAATCACACACATTCATTTGCCCAGTTAAATGTAACAATCACTCAAGTTTATCTCGTATGAATAAAATTCAAATCTTCAATAGATAATTTGATTCTTCCTCAAAACCAATTTCAACTAAATATTAAACAATCAAATACACACATGGTTTGAGATTGAGATAGCTGCAAAAATTAGACTATTTTAATAATAAATTATTTTTGTTTGAGTAAATTTGCTATAAAGTGGTTTAAAAAGAAAATTTTATTTGGATGCAACAAAAGCCAAATTTTGCCCAGTAAAACAATATAAAAATAGCTGAAAGAAGAAAAAAAATAATCATAAGTTACAAATTTCAAATCCATAAAAATAGCTTGTTTTTTAGAAGAAGAATTTTTTTTTTATGAATTTCACCTTATCTTCCCAAACATTCAAAAAATGAATTAGGTGAGGATTAATGTAACTTATAGACCAAACTCAATTCTACAAAATTAACATGTAAGATGATGTTGCCCTTACTTAAATGCATTATTTTGGCCTTATAAACTTTTTCCCATCAAAACAACTTAAATTTGAGATTATAATCTTTTCCAAACTCACGATAAAAATCTATTGGTACTGCTTCTTTACTGATTTCGTAATTTTTTTTTACAGTTTTACACATAGGTGTTTCGAAAGGAAAGCGAGCAGAGTAAGACAAGTAGTTGGAGGTCTCATCAAATAATCAATATTCTCCCAAAAAATAAATTTATTTAAAGCCCATAGCTGTTGTTATTGGAAGCCTTTATTTGTCATTTCGTTCCTCAATCAATCTTTTTGTTTCTGCCCCTTTCTTTCTCTGAATCGAAACCCTAGAAGTTCGTCGTCTTGTCTTCCAGAATCTGACAACTTTCCTCATCCGAACCTAAATTCTCTCATCAAACCCTCACTTATCCAATCCCCACCCAAATTCCCCGCATCGACCTCACTCCCCTAAATTCCCCCATCGCCGGCTCTCTCACGGCCGAATTCATCGCATCGCCGGTTCCGCTACGGTGGCTATCGCATGGGTAAGATTCTCCGAGAAAACGCGAAGCCGTCGGCAAATTCCTCATCGGCGTACCCCTCTGCGGCGCCCGCCACCACTTCGTCGACATCGGTGACGGAGACGGTGAGGGGGTCACACCAGTTCAAGATCACGGGGTACTCGCTCTCGAAGGGGATCGGGATTGGGAAGTACATGGCCTCCGACGTGTTTTCTGTCGGAGGGTACAATTGGGCGATTTATTTCTACCCCGATGGGAAGAGCGTGGAGGACAATGCAACCTACGTGTCGCTCTTCATCGCGCTGGCCAGCGAAGGCACCGATGTTAGGGCACTTTTCGAGTTGACCCTTTTGGATCAGAGTGGGAAGGAGAGGCACAAGGTGCATAGCCATTTCGAGAGGACTCTTGAAAGCGGGCCTTACACCTTAAAATACCGCGGTAGTATGTGGTGGGTTGATTTCAAAATTTAATCTTGTTTTCAATTTCGTACCTTGCATTTTAATTTTTATGAGTTTTTTGTGTGTAGTATATGATCTGAAAATTTTATTATTGTGAGTTTCTGCTTAATCAGTGATCTCCAGTTTCTATACTGCGTATACAGTTTCAATAAATGCTCAAAATAAAAGCTTCGCTGCCATTCATAATGATTTTACCTAGTTAGAGAGGATTATTACCTTTCATGGTACATATGGTCTCTTACAACAAAAAAAATCCACTATGTTTGCTAACTTCCGTGTAACATTATTGGACCATGTTAGATTTGCATCATAGTTCTAAATTGCAGTTGCAGCACAGCGGCTGCTGCGATGTGAGTTGCAGCCATAGTGGTGTGAAATTGTTATATGCACTGAATGTAAAAAAGAATTTTACAATTATTCTAATTATCGGTATATATATTTTTATTTATAAGATAGTATAACTTCCATTGTGGCTATGTTGCGGATGCATTGCAGCATTTCGTGTGATTGAAATTCACGCTGCCATTGTGGGCTGTTGCTGTTGCAGTCAGCTCGCATTTTTGGTTGTGGACCGCAATTTAGAACCATGGTTTGCATTACAGATGCTAACATGTGCTTAAAAATGTGTGATTATTTTTCTTTTTATACGAGGTAAGTCTTGTAGGGCGTTGTATGCTTTACTATTTGTCTGATGGAGTAGGTTTCCATGGAGTGATTCGAGCAGTGAAATCTTTCATCCCTTGCTAGTTGCTCCTCCCACAAATGCTGTGGAAAAAGGGATGAGGGGAATAATAATTTCTAGTGGGGAAAATGTTCATGCCTTTTGATTGGTAATTTTGTATCTTTTGATGGAACTACTGTTTCTTTTTTTGGTAAGTGCTAATCGTTTGATGCTTGGTGTTTCAGGGGTTACAAGCGGTTTTTCAAGAGAACAGCTCTAGAGACATCAGACTACCTTAAAGATGATTGTCTGTCTGTGAATTGTAGTGTTGGTGTTGTGAGGTCACACACGGAAGGTCCGAAAATCTATACCATAGCAATACCTCCTTCTAGCATTGGTCAGAAATTTGGACAACTGCTGGAAAGTGGTAAAGGCAGTGATGTAAATTTTGAAGTTAATGGTGATATTTTTGCTGCACATAAATTGGTACTAGCAGCTCGTTCACCTGTTTTCAGAGCACAGCTTTTTGGTCCTATGAAAGATCAGAATACCCAGCGTATTAAAGTTGAAGACATGGAGGCTCCAGTTTTCAAGGTTCGTTAAATGTTCTTTGTGCCTCCTATTATTTTATTTTATTTTTGTTTGTAATGTGGTCACCTGATGTGGTTTTTATTTTTGTCTACTAATCACATGTGCTTCATGATTTTGTGCATTTCATCCTTGGTTTTTCCTTCATAGTTCCATTATTAGGAATATGTCTTTCTTTATACCCACTCCTATGCTCTGGTTCATGTATTAGTGAGTTGTATTCAGTGTTATCAATGGCGGATGATTGAAGACCATAATTCTGCCATATAAACACATTGTGGCCTATGGTGCTGCCATAGCAGCTGTCCCTCCACAAATTGCTTATGACTGTCGCCAAAAAATTCACCATGTCATTCTGCCATGGGAGCCATGGCGCTACCATTTAACTATGGGTTGTTTCAATCTATATCTCTTCCGTGATTCTCCCCTATGAGAAAAAGCACACATTTCATTGTATTGCCTTTTTTCATGCCATTCTGTAGCATCATTGACTGCAATATGATCACTCATTTGCTGGCAGTCCCACATAGAGAATGTATGGACCTTTCTCATTTAAATTGATCATTATTATGAGCTTGTTCAGTTGTTTATGGCTCCTTAGGGGTTGTGTGGTTTGAGAAAATGTTTTCTGTAATATGTTTTCATTTTTAATTACAAAAATGGCATCTTGTTTTTACTCTGTTTTATGTTTTCAAAAGTTTATATTGGAAAAAAATGAAAACTTGTTATTATTTTCTATTTTCATTTTTACTTTGACAAACTAAAAAAAAGAAAGAAAATGAAACATGATTTTTTTCTCAAACTAAAGTAAATGAAGCCTACCAGCTGGTTCTGACTAGCTGTAATATCATTTGCTGAATAAGAAACATGAATTCAGACCTTGAAAGAAAACTCATTGTAATGTAACAATTTGCATTTAGAATTGGCAGATTCACATGGCCTTTTGGCCACAAGAAGTTATTTGATGCTTTTTATTATCTATGGTTTGGCTTTGTAATGGATTCTTGCTACTACGTTTAATTAATCTAGTTTCTTTTTTTTTCAAGTGCTACTGCCTACCATGTTGCCAACTAAATTGATCTTTAAGGTTAATGAATGTGATATGATGTTTCTCATGATATAAATTATAATAAATATTTTGAATATGCAGAGAAAATTGACTCGAAATGAAAATTGAAGTTGAAACCTTTTCTTTATTGATTTATTTACTTTTGGATAGTTGCACTTAGAAGGAATGTCATGGTTTTGTTTTTCCGTAATTGCATTAGGTGAGTACTTGGTGACTCTGGTTTCCATACAATCCTGCAACTATGCAAGGCTCGTCTCTAACTCTAATATGAATGTGTTTGTGACTTTGTGTTTAACCTGATAACTTACGCTGAGCAATATGTGTGTATAATGTTTCTTCAGCTGTGCCATTTCTTTATTTTTCAGGCATTGCTTCATTTTATATACTGGGACTCACTACCAGACATGCAAGAGCTTACTGGGTTGAACTCAAAATGGGCATCAACCTTGATGGCTCAGCATCTTCTAGCAGCAGCTGATCGATATGGCTTAGAGAGACTTAGGCTGATGTGTGAAGCGAGTCTCTGTGAAGATGTTGCTATTAATACTGTGGCTACAACTCTAGCCTTGGCAGAGCAGCACCATTGTTTCCAACTGAAAGCTGTCTGTCTCAAGTTTATTGCTACCTCTGAAAATCTTAGAGGTTTGTTTTTCCTTTCTGAACTTCTACTTTGTTTTTCCTCTCAGTGTGTGATTGTGACACTTAGAGGTCTGAAAGTTAAATTTGTTTCTGAATATCAACACTGATGCTTGTTAATTGCTACTTTGTTTGCACTCCAGTTTGAACTTGCGTGAAAAAATGCTAAGCTCTAAAGGGATCATGTGGTTTTACTTTAATGTGATATTTTCTATGTACTTCTAATTAATCCATGCAAAAACAGCTCAGTGGTTGTCCCAAGTTAAGTTGACCTCATAGTCTTTGTCACCTGTTAATTTGTACCAGAAAACTTTATGAATCATTTTTCTCTTGTGAATATTAAAAATTTTCTTTCTGCTTCCTTATCTTCTAATATTTTTATTAAAAAGAAAAACAAAGGAGTGCATAGATTATGGAACAATCAGTATATGTCTTCCAGGATTTTGGTTTAAGGGGTGAAATATTTGGTATTCATACTTAAAAGTTAAAACACGTTTGTTATAGATGGTTATTTGCCAGAGTTTTCTGTTGTAAATTTTTCTGGGCAATTCGAATGAAATTGCTGATAACTCTTTTATCCTTCATCCAGAAAATTATTATTAACGAAACTATTTCCATCTTTTTGATTCTTCAGCTGTGATGCAAACTGACGGATTTGAGTACTTGAAGGAAAGCTGCCCATCTGTTCTGACTGAGCTATTGGAGTACGTGGCCAGATTTACTGAGCATTCGGACATCATGTGCAAGCATAGGAATGAAGCATTACTTGATGGCAGTGACATAAATGGGAGGCGGGTGAAGCAAAGGCTCTAATATGTGAAGAACACTGCACAGCTTTCTGTACATCCCTCTTCTACTCTCCGTTTTAAAAGATAGCGAGAGCATGGTTAGAGGGAGAATATATATAATCTTTTATAGGATCAGAGGCAATTTTTAATTTTCTTAGCTTATTCATGTGTAAGAGATGTAAATGTAATTTGTGTTGTTGCTGTTACTGTTCTGTTTCACGTGTAGGTTTCTGTAATATCTTCAGTATCACTTTTTACTGGAAAACATGCCTTGCAAGTGTTGATCATTACTTTTTATATTCTGTATGCTTATTATTCAAATGTAGTAGCGTAAGTGCCCTTGAAACATTTGACTGGCATCATCTTATTCTATTCTCTATATCTTTACGAATTATGCCAATACTGCAATACTTACTGGCTAAGCCGCCGCAGCCTTCAGTGTATTTGTGGTTGAATCATTCCTTTCAAGATCATGAGGCCATTAATCATTATGGCGTGAACACCTTTCATTTCTGATATTTCCTTAATATCTGGCTGCCCACTTGTAAAATTCCCCTTTTTCCCGCTTAAATTTATTGATTATCGAGTAGCAAACTTGGAAAATAAGGAAATTTGAAATTATGAAGCAAAATTATATACCAAATTAAGCTAGGAATTTTGAATTCAAGTTTGAAGGAGATGAAAAAGTTTTTCCATACACAGAAACAGGGGTAATATGCAACCTTAGCACAGGTTGCTAAAAGTAAAAAGGCAAAATGCAGACAATTTGTTATTTTCTAAAGCCCAAAGAAAGAAGGGGAGGTGACACAATGCATGATCAGTATAAGAAACCAAAACTTTAAAGACACGACGAGTGTAAGAACCCCCAATAAGTGTAAGAAACCAAAACATATGTCTAGTTTTTCCATACACAATTTAAACAGGTACATGGATAATAAAATAACAACCAAGTCTAATCCCACCAATTTTCTGTCATTTTTTTTACAATAGATATTACATTAATCTTTTTACGTTATAACAACATTTTATATTTTATCTTTTCTTGTATAATCACGTATTCATCTTAACATTCTCATTTTTACTACTTTTACTTTTCTCTCATGTTGTTCCTTTAAAGTTTGGCATTTAATGCTATATAGTATAGTATAATTATAAAACTTGCTTTTAAGTTTGATAGGCACTTTGTGATCACAAATTATTTTTTTATACTTTTCTCCATTTAAGTCATCTCGCTGTTATTTTATGTGAGATTCTCATTAATTTCATCATTATCTTGTATGATTGATCCCAGATATTTAAACTTAGAAACATGTGATATGACATTTTTTATTTGGACTAAAAAATTAGGTGAGTTGGATCTTAAAATCTCACCAAAGTTAGAACAAGAATCAAAAAATACTTGCAGAGATACTTACAAATTATTCACTTATATGATCTCATATCAATAACAAAAATCAAATTCATGTCCTTTTGGAACATAAATTTATTCCTTATCAATTAGACCAATCTTTATTTTTCATCACCTTTTCTTTCCAATGTCATATTTTTAAACAGGTACATGGATAATAAGGCACCATACAAATATTCAATTCAACTTATCAAAAATAGTTATTCTTCATAAAATAAAATAGTCTCGTGATTGAGACATCAAAATTTGATTGAAGTGATATCCGATTATGCAAGTGTTCTATTCTTGTGATCCAAAGCTCTTGGAGTTTGGGCGGGGAATGTGGTGCGGGGCAATTTCGGCACAAGAGTAAAATCTTGATACTATTTATTCATTTTTCGGAGAATAGAAATTCAGAATAAGGTTAAATAAATTCTCGTAGCAGCGTTTTGTTTCCCATCGCCCCCTTTTGCTCTCCCTCTGTGCAGACATGGTACAGATTCGTTTCTTTGTTTTCTGTTTTCTGTTTCCTGATTTTCGTTTGAGTGGTGAAAATTGGGTGGGTTGTGGTGGCAGTTGTTCTTCTCGTACTTCAAGGATTTGGTGGGGAGGGAAGTAATCGTGGAGCTGAAGAACGATTTGGCCATCAAAGGAACATTGCATTCTGTTGATCAGTACCTCAACATCAAGCTCGAAAACACTAGCGTCGTCAATCAAGAAAAGTACCCTCACATGGTATCCCTCTCTCTCTCTCTCTCTCTCTCTCTCTAGGGTTTATACTTCTTCGTCTATTTGTATTTGCCGTTTCCTTTGATAGTCTTCTGCATTTTAGGGTTTAGGGTTTATAATTTTTTGGGGTTATGATTCAATAGATTTCCGAGTAGCCACTGATAATCTGTATTCGTAAGGCCTCTTTCTTTTCTTTTTGGGATAAAAAAAATCAGGATATTTGAGTCGTTTTGTTAACCTCTCCTGCGGCTCAAGGACTTGGGTGTGATGTTGATGTTGGAGGTCTGAACTCATACCAGGCCACCTTTTATCTTAGTATTGAAAAAACAAAATTACTTTTTAATAGTATTGTTAAATTTTAAAAGTTGTTTCGATTCTGCTTATCAATTGGTGAAGTGTTTAAGCATTTAGCACATGTTAAATAATGAGATTGTTTTGTAATCAGTATTCAAATTTGAGTATCGGCGTCAATGGTGTGCCTGTGGTTACTGGTCAATTTTGAATTTAGTTGTAGATTATGATTTGAATTGTGTTGAAAGTTGAGGTAGAAGATTTCATTTGAAAGTAATAGTATGTCAGGATTCTGGAGTTCATATGTTTGGTAGCTTTGTGTTTTAAAGGGGACGCCCCATTTTGTGTTAAGTGTCATTGCCCTGAATTAAGGTTATTTTGGTACGCCATTAAGAAAAGACATGGATATAGTGAATTTGATGGTAGAGGAAATAAATACCAAGGTATGCTGCGATAATTAGAATAGATAAACGAGGGATACTCATTTTAAGGATATCATTGCAAAAGGGTTTCCTAATACTGCTTTGGGTACGAGAGAATCAAACATTAGAATGAATGGAGATTTATACTCATTTTCCTGGTTAATTTTGTTACCCTTAATTTGGAATATGACCTGAATAGCTTTAATGTTGATTTGATTTTGATTCTCTTCATATTATAGTCAGTAACGTGTGACTTTGGTTTCAGCTTTCTGTAAGAAACTGCTTCATCAGAGGTTCGGTAGTGAGATATGTGCAATTGCCTCCAGAAGGGGTGGACATTGAATTATTGCACGATGCCACAAGAAGAGAAGCCCGGGGCGGTTAGTGTCTTCATTTTGTGATGTATCTTATTTATGAGAATTCGGTGGGCTTACATAAGGTGGATGTTAACCTTCCTACTTCAGAAGGAAACTCTTTTCAGATGTTAAAGGTTATGTAACTGTATTGGCTTTTCCTTTTAGTTCTTTTGGAAGCTTTGTCCAGTTTTAATGTGACAAAAATGATACTGGTGTAACTGCATTTCTTTTTCTTTCCCCTAGTGCCTCTATATTCGAAGAAATATCACCAAGTATAATGCATTTATATATATAAGCTTAGTGCGTCAGATATTCAAGTGATGATTCAGACACCGTCTTTTAAAAAAATGACTTTAAATTTCTATAAAAGGTGAGTATTTTTGTTCTTCTGTTTTATAATATTTTTGAACAAATTAAATCTTAATTTTAAAATAAAACAAAATTAGCGTTGATATAATATCAATATATCAGTATATTGTTAATACTAAATAATTAATAAATATATTTAATACTAAAAAATACCAATATATTTATTTATTTGTGTATTGATACTATATATCAGTATTTCTTGTATAGTATTTAATGCATATTAAATTTAATAAATGTAATGAAAATTTGTCTATATAAAATTTAATTGATTTTATATGGATCACTATTTTGAAATTTAGTGCGTATTATATATATATGGGTGTGTGTGTTAAAATTATTTTCTTATTTAAAATAGAAAAATGCATGTTTATATAATATATCTTAAAATATAAAATTTAAAATGTATGTTGATATATAGGAACAAAACTATTTCCTTTAGGTTAGGCAAGTAAATACATCTTCAAATAAGATTACTTTTTTTTTTTTACTAACCATGGTATTAGTAAAAAGTAATTTTCATCATATGCTGTTGGAAATTGTAAATGATAATGAATATTTTTCTTCTAAATTTATTTCATACTTAAGGGTTAATTTGAAATAATATTATTTCATAAAAATTTTGTATTCTCACTATATTTATTTATGCAATATTTAGCATGGAATATCTTGTAATAAAACTATATAAAAATTTTAAAAAATTATAAAAGATACTTAACAAATTATATTTCCTTATTTAACATTTAATTATTAGAATTTTATAATGACACAAGTGAAAGTTAATGATACTCCATTAGCAAAAAATGATGTCCCTAGTTAGATATTTTATGAATTTAATTTTAGATTTTTACTTATATTTTCAATAGTATGTTAACCTATAATCTAACTGGTTTGGTTGTCTTAAATTGTAGTATAACACCAAAATCAAACTTGTTAGTTATAAAATACAAATCTTACAATACTACTTTGTCCTTAGGTCATCACTAAGAAGATTTCTCGCTTTTTATACTGCCCGAGGCAGGCGGGCTTTACTTTCATAAAAATATTGTTTTTTATGAATAAATAACTTAAAGAATTGTTTTCTAAAAATTGAGGTTCTTACATAGAGAATTTTAATGCATTTATATATATATATATATATATATATATATATATATATATATATATATATATATAACACTTTTTAAATTATTTTTTTCAAATTTATTTATTTGTAGTCCTTCAAATTTGTATGAACTGTATGCCAAGAATTAAAATATAATATTACATATTAATAAATAAAAAAGTTGTTTTTAAAAGAATTTAATAAATATGTACGGTATAATACTATTGATTAATTAAAAAAAATTAATATCACTTTTAAAATATTTATTATGAAGTTGACAAAATTTATTTTTAAACATGACAGTATGTAAAGCTTTTACACTATGAATGGATATATTATGTTTTAAATTAAAAACATATTTAAAGTAGTAAAATATAAATAAAAATAGTTAACTAGCTAGTATTTTTTCACGCTTCATTAACTAACTAGTATTAAATATTTTTATATTTCTTAAACTTAATAACTAGTCCATAAATTTATTTTTACATCTCCAGCTGTCCAAATCTTTATACTAAAAAGTAAAAACTAGGGCGAAGGTTACAGTGTGTCAAATGATTCACCGGTGGTGAATGTGAAAATACCGAGAATAATAGGTAAACTATTTTTTGGTCCAGTTAATTGGAAAATAATCTTTTTTTACTGCAGAAAATAGTCTTATTAAGTAAATGGCATTTATACCCCCACTTAAAGTAAAAGCACCAGCTTGCATCATCTTTGATTCCCACATCTAAATAAATCACCGACCAAACAAAAAATGAAGAGCATAAAGACAATCGCGATAAAAGTAAAATAAATAACCGCAAAACCTTAAATCAACCAACCAGCCGAGAAAGAAAACTTAAGACAAGTTATCTGTTTTAGCATATTGATATAGATTTTTTTGTCTTTTAATTTTTTCTAATTGTGGCTTGTGAGGTATATCTCGTTTATTGGTGTATTATTTTAAGTTTAATATAATTTACATTTTTTTTTAAAAAAAAAAATCCTCCAAACTAATCTCACTTATATATTCAGACACGCACGTGCATATAATATATATATATATATATATATATATATATATATAAAAGGTGATAATTATAATATTTATACAACTATCACCATAGCTAATAAATAATAAATTATAATTGACTATTATAACTATAACTAATTTTTAAAATATGAGTATAATTTGATATAACTAGTTATTATTTTTAAAATATGGATATATAACTAGTTATAAATAAACAAGTTATTTGAAATACCTATAACTATAAAACTGGTTATAATTTTATATCTACTTTTATATAATTAGTTATATAAAATTTATTTTAGTTATACGTATTTTTTTAAAACCATTTTTTTCAAGCATTCATAAAAAGTAAATCCTCACCAATACGGCATGATTAATATATAACCTTATTTTTTAAGCGAGTTCGATCCTTAATTTTTGCATATAAAAAAACATCACGTACCTTGACCATGATATCGTCGAATACATTGATGTAGAACTCCAAGTGTCTTTGACAAATTCTTCTTATAGTGTCGATTTGACAGAGTTCAGTGGAAGAGAGCTAGGCTCGTGTTTCCTGCTCAAAGGGACCATTTGTAATTTTTTACCTCTTACACGTGAAACGACGACGTTTTAGGGTCGAGAAACATGGATCCTTAATTTTTTTTACAATAGGATCAAAACAGACAATGCATCTTATATATTAAATTTAATCAAATCTTATCCGGATATTTTTTAATTTTATTGATGACTAATTATCATAAAAACGTGTGATTAGTTTCTTTTAGTATGGTTTTTCTAGACATGATAATGGCACGGATACGGGGGAATGAATATGTGATTTTCCTATTTGATTTTTTATAAAATAGTGTCACATATATATCTAACAAAAAAAACTCTCATTCCATCGTATGCATATTTGATCATAAATTTCTAATCTCATCGCCAAATGAACCTAAGAATCAATCATGGCTCGGTAATTATTGTAATAAAAATCCTAGAGTGACTCATCGCCAAATGAACCTAAGAATCAATCATGACTTGGTAATTATTGTAATAAAAATCCTAGAGTGACAAGAGTATGCACGTGAGTTAGAAAGACAAACAACAACAAAATGTTAATTAAATAATATGTTATATAAAATACGAACAATTTAGTCATTATGTTCTCTATTGAGTAATTTATGTCAACCAAGGGTTAGAGAGAAAATTCTATGCACGGAAGAGGATAACGTCTCAGAGTAATCTTGGAGGTCCCAGCAAACCCCCAGGTAAAGGGAGAGAGAGAGAGAGAGAGAGGGATAATGTACGTTTTGGCGTACGGAGAGAGTTAGGAGTTCCCCACTCTCAATGCTTTTGGGATTACGATTCGTAAGACACGTATACGTGTTGCCATTGTTATATAGCAATTAATTCAGACATTGAGAGACCGATGTTACTCTCTCACTATCCGGCAAATCCCGGCCCAAAGCAATTGATCAATTGCTTGAAGAGATTTTTTTAAAATATGTCATGTGATGATTATGTATTTTATTATTATGGTGGTCTATATACATGATTATACTTGTGAGATTTGTTTCATAATGTCTTTAATGGAGCGAGTTGTGCTTGACTAACTAGTGAATATGGGAATGAGTTATGAATAAACTTTTTATGCTAAGTCTGATGGTTGGTTATGCTTAAAATATATGAATTGTGATCATTGAGACTAGTGGGTGTAATTGTTTTAATTTATGCATTTTGTCCTTTTATTATTTAAATTGATGCAATTGTTTCCAATTAAGAGAAATATGCTCAATCTAATGCTGATTATATTGGTTGTGAGAGAATTCAATTGTATAGTTAAACTGTGACTGGTGAGTTGTGAATGGTGTTTGAGAGATGCTTACATTGTGTATATGACTGCTCTAAGTGAATTGAATTGTGGTGCAAAACAGGATGTGTATGGAAGTGCGATTAATTGGTGTGTGAGTGCTAGATTGAAATATGCTTTAAGTGTATTTATTAAGTGACTTGTGGATTCTGAGTTTCTGATTTTAAACAAGTAACTTGCTGGATATTTGAACTAATAATTGTTTCATAAGTTCCTTAATGAATTGGCCAAGCTATATGCTAATTACTGGTGTAAAATGTGAAAATTTAAATTTCTAGGCATAGACATATGAGTTGTTTTGTGAGTACGTTAGCATGTGGAGTGTGTAGGAGATGTAACGATTGAATCTGTGATTGTATTTCTGCCTTAGGTGTTATGGAAATCAAGTAAACTACACTCTTGATCTATAAGTAGTTGGAAAGAATTTAGAAGTAAATGAATGACTTGAAACATTTAATGCTATATGCTGGAATTGTGAGACAGCATCACCCTGTGTTATGGTTTAAACAGTATTTGCTACAGGTGTTTGTTTTTATGCCCTTTGGTAGTGTTGTAGATTTGTTTGCCTTCTTTATAATGCTTTTGAATTTTGTATAGTTTTTAGTGATTGCTTTACACTGCATACTCCATGTTGATTTTGATTTTGTGTAGCTGTGAGATAAAAATAATAAACTTCATTGTTTGGCATGGATTGATGCTTGTTATGTATTTTTAGTGAAAAATAGACTTGATAAGGATCTTGTAGGATTTGGGATAAGTGGATTTGCATTTTTAGAGAATTGATTATGAATTTTATAAAATGAGTGTGGGATGGAATAGAATTCTGCAGTTTTTTCTTCTTGGAGTTGTAATGAGACTTGATTTGAGGAAGTTGTGGTAGTTGAAAAATTATAGGAAATATTCCAGTTCTTTCTTGATACTCTGGGAGGTTCTCTGTAAATTCTTAGCCCTAATAATTTTTTGTTTTTGAGATTTTTCACACCCAACTGTCTTTTATTGGTCTAAATTGTTTTCAAGCTAATGTATGGTTCTTATGTGCAACTTTTGGTTTTAGAAAATCTTATACTTAGTTTCTTCAATAGTACCTATCTACATCTATATCTAGATTTATATGAACTTATAATCATATTATTTGGTATAATTTAAATTCAAAATCCTTTACTTTTAAAATTCATATATAATGTTTTAACTAGTCCTAAACACTTCTTCTTTTGAAGGCTTATGATTTTGTTTTATGGGTGAGAAAAAGGCTTGTCAAATGAAAAGCGGGCGAGTGTTTTCTGAAAAATTTATTCCATCCGGCTCATCTCTAATATCAAGAGAAAGAAATTGAAATAAGTCATGCATCATGGGATCCCAGGACTTAGTGTCCATTGCTAGGCTTAGTGCCACCCAAATTTGGTGATATCTCTGGCTTAGTGTCATTCCAAGTTTTTGGGTTATTTCATGGCTTAGTGCCAAGGGTGCCTTATAAATACTATTTGGTACTCCATGCTTGACATCATAAATGGAAGAGTAGTAATTAATTAACATTGGAACAAGCATCACACTCATATAGGATGATTAACTTTGTGGGTTAGGTGATTGTTTGGTATATGTGGATTGTAATGATTTCAGACTGTGTGATGACCAGTGTAAGTACAAATACTTTGATTGAGATATGTGTTTCTGCCTGATATTGACTGTTAGCACACTTGCTTGTTATATATAAAGGATATTTTGTTAGTCATAAAGTATGGTGTGCAACTCAATAGGTGTATATATGTGTTAGAGAACTTAGGTGTTATCTGTGTGTTTACTTTCTCGTACTTGACTACAAAGCCTTACTCATCCTTGTATATTTTTCTAGGTTTTGCTTGATTTTAAGCAGTGAACAAGCAAGAACGATCACAGGAGGGCCACAGTGGGAAGGCAGATGGCTGTTAGACACAACTACCGAGGGTTCTGTGTTGTTATATGTTTTGCTTGTGCTTTGTTTTGTATAGTCTATTTGTGGGAGCTTGATGTCCTAGACTTATCCCCTATTCCCCTTCTTGTTGGAACAAATAAAGTTCTCACACACACTCACACTATGCACTCACTCACTCTATGTTAGAGAATAAGAGAAGATGAAAAAATTGATTGAGAAAATAGAGGAAACTTAGAATTCTGAATTAAAACTTCTGCACTCTCATACTTCTCATTCATGATCACTACTATTTTTATACACACTGTACATGTAGCTATAACAACCTTCATAGCTATCAAACTAACTAACTCCTAACTAACTAACTGAATTAAAACATACATCAACACTTCCTTGTTGTAAATATTTGTGACTTGTTATAGCGGGTATTCACATCCCTTCTTCTTCTATTTTTGAAAAACTTATATATCCCAAATTTGTATAATTGATGTTCTTGGTACCCGCAAATAGTGAAATGTTATCATATTCTCTATTATAATGGATATATCCTACCCTATATGATCTTAAATCAGGTATCCAAGATTTTGAGTGATCTAAAGGCTTTGGCCTTCTACTAGCCTTATTATGATAGTATAAATTGTTATCAACTACTAGATATACTTGAACCATTATTTATATTCTGCAGTTTAAATTACTCAAATTCTTATGTGTCCAAATTTAATTCACCGGTTATTCTTTTAAAATAAGAAGTTCCTTGTTCAAAAAAAAATTTAATTAATGTCATGTCCAAATCACAAACAATTCCTATCTTTTTATCACCTTGAGGACTCCCCCACTACTATCGTGGAACAATTTAAAAAGTTTACACATTATTTACCACAAGAAAATTTTATTCTCACTTTAAAATGCAATCTTAATTTCAATCTTAATGGAATAAAGAGTGATATATCTTGATATTGATATACCCCGGAACAATATTGATAGTGAACCACATATATTAGGGAAATTTGCACTGGGTTGTATTGTAATAGTGATTTTTCAAACCTTGTTTAGTATGCTTGCTGTGTAATTTGATTTTCACGTTCTTTGTTTTCTCAGGCCTCAAAGATCTAGCCGATTTTCTTCCAGCTTCTTTGGTTACCATTGCAAGCTACTTTTCAGCTGAAGATACGCGGGACATATGGAAGCCAGCTTTTATGGATGGAACTGACTGGATTAGCCCTGCTGCAAATTTAGCTCTTGTTGAGCAACAGATAAAGAAAATCTTAGCAGCCACAGGTGTCGATGTCCCAAGCCTTGATATAGGTAAATTGGTCTTAGTCTCTTGTTCTGTATTCTTTTGGATTTTGTTAAAACACTAAGGAGAATTCAAACGACTGTCTTGACTAATAGAAAAGAAATCATTTATTATATTGCAAATACAAAAAAAAAAGTAATTGGGAAGATTCCTTATTTGCAACAGGAGATCCTTAAATGACATTGTTACAAAGATCCATAATCTTTCAAGAGAGCTGGTCAGGACGAATTATATTAATCAACTTGCTGTATGGTGGACAAAATTTGTCTTATTTTTTAATCTTTATAATTATTTAAGTATTAAGTACCTTCAAATGATATTTAAAACTTATTAAACACTTCCAATTACTCAAGAAAAAGTAAGTAACTTTTTTTTAATACAATGGATGCTTTTTTTTTAGTCAAAGTTTTCTACTTTCATTCATTTCATTAACCAGTGTTCTTGGAGTGCTTGATAGCATTTGCATTAATATTATGGTATGTGGAACCAAAAGGTTCATTATTTCGACAGTATTTTTAATTCCTGTAGATGGGAATTCTCCAGCTACACTTCCTTTGCCTTTGGCAGCTTTTGTAAGCCTCACAATTACATATAAACTTGACAAAGCCACTGAACGATTCCTTGCACTGATTGCCCCTGCTGGGAGTGCCCTTGCTTCTGGTTGTTCCTGGCCCTCCTTGCCCATTGTGACGTCTTTGTGGATCCAGATGGTGAAGCGTTGGAGTAACTACTTCGTGCTCTCTGCTTCCAGCACTGTTTTCCACCACAACAAGGATGCTATAGTTCAACTACTTAAAAGTTGCTTCACATCCACCCTTGGGCTAGGCTATGGCAGCATTTATAATAACAGTGGTGCCAGTGCCCTCCTCGGTGTACCGGTCTATTGGAGATATCACGTTATTGATTGAAGAAATTGTGCCTATTTTAATGCTTTCAGTTACAGACATTGCAAGTAGTGATTTGATGCCCAAGAGAGTTGTAAGAAAACCAAGTTTGGGAACAAATAAGTTTCTCTTGGTGGCCTTAAAGCAAGGGTTTGGGCTGCCTTACCCTTGGGTCGGCCCTGAGCTTGATGGTGGGTCGAGCTCCATCATGGGTCCGGGTAAATGAGTAATTGTTCGGGTAAAAAAAGCAGAGAACTTGTTCACGGGTTTGCCATGGTAGCAAGGTGGGGTTCAAGGTGATGTTACGGTTGCAAACATGGATATTGTGGAGGTGCCCGGAGATGGCGACAGATGACGATGGTTGTAACTTGTAGTGTTATTTTTTTAACATCTGAAATTCTGACTTCCAAGCTGCTAGATTCTTGAAGTCTTCAATTTTCTTTTTTGTCTATCAACATATATCTTGGCTCCAAATGTTTGGGGCACATTAACAAGGAACTCTTCCTAAATGAGGATGTTGTCGGTGCATCCGGATGCTTCCATCTATAAATATAAATAGTGAAATGCTTCTTAGTTCCAGAAGTTGAACCTTGAGACTAAATTATTGTTATTCATAATATGAAATAGTGACATTGTAGAATGATGAATTCAATTAAAAAAAAACGGTAATATGCATTCAATGATACAAGAGAAACTTGAAGTTAAAGTAGGCTGGGATTTAAGAATCCACCGGTTATAACACTTGAGTTTCCACAAACATAAAAACTTTTTGTTGGCAATATAATGTGTATATGCTAGCTTAGCTCTTGTGGGTTTCTGAAAGTATTAAGAAATTATGCTTTCAAAATGACTGTACAATATATGCTGTTAAACTTAATTTGCCTACCTATTTCGTTATGTTGCTTATATAGTTATATATATACATGTTCTTCGTTGTCCATTTGTCCTCCTGCAGTGAAGAAAATTTCTCAGATATTGGAGAGAAAAAAAACTAGAAGCTGCCATTGCAGTCTGCTGCCTTCTCCAGGCGCCTCTGGCAACCACTACATTTGCAACCACCGCACTGCCTTGAACCCCCATTATCATCACCATCGCACTGTGAGAAGCTCTTCTTTTTTCTTTGCCCAAGCTATTGCAGCAACAGCAAGCAACAAAAGTATGGAAATGGCCATGTGTCAAAATTTGATGCATTAAATTAATCAAATGGCTTAAAATCACTGAAAGGCAGGGTGACTTTCCCGCCTCAAAGTCACCCAATCCGCTCCCTGAAAACTTGTATTTGTATATATATATTTGAATTTGAATATCGTAAGCACATGCATGCAACTTCCTTGTTGTAATCCACCCATTATTAGTCTACAATCTTGTATGGTGGTGTAAGCATCAAAAGACCATTGCGAGCGCCCCTTGAACCTGATGGCAATCTGTTAAGGATGGACTTTGCAGGGGAGGTGAATGCATTGCTGCAAGAGATTCATTCAGAACAGAGCGGACTACAGAATGATCTAGGGATGAGAATTACTAACAATGAAATTAATATATATTAACACAAATAATTCAAAAATAAATACTCCTTATTTATTCAATAATTAAGACACTCCTTATCACTGAGCATAAGAAATCACTACAATGAAACTATGTACACAGGATTCCAGCAGACACTGCCTGGTATGCGTTCTCACCAATTTACTATTATATCGTAGTAATTAATCTACAAAACCCGTAACAGGCCAATTACTTGCAATGACAAAATTTACAGAGGTTGAGGAAAGTCGTGGACAGGGGAAAGTATTTCTTTTAAATGGTCCTGTTATTTGCCTCAAACAAAGTGCAGCTGTAAGACTTCACTTGATAAGTAAACAAACCTTCTGTCTGCTCAGGGACAACTTCACCACTGGTCGAGAAAAAGCCGGGAAATGGAAGAGCCGTGTCAACTAAACGGTACCATGACATTCCTTCTGGAGGCAAGGGTAAAACTGCAGTTTCTGGATGATCAGTTGCATTGAAAGCAATAAATAGATCCCCGGATATATCAGAAGATACAGAGCTCTCTAAGAACTCCGTTACTTCAGCCTTCAAAATCATTGCCAGGAACTTGCAGGATGGGTCTTCCCATCTTGGTGGATCCCCATCACTTCCATACCATTCAATGTTTTCTTCTTTTAAGAAGCTCCTCCTCTGAAGAAGATAGCTCCTCCTCTTTCTCAATGAACTTAAAAAGAAAATGAATTCTGAGGTTTGTTTACCAAAGCCTGTTTTCAAAGCACTCCAACTGAAAGGCTTTATACCATCATATGCAGTAAAACCACCAGAAGACTGGCCACATTCATCTCCCATGTTCAGAACAGGTACTCCTAATGACACAAACAAGATGAAGAGGAAATTACGGATTTGCTTGAGTCGTCTTTCAAGAACAGCAGTGTTGTTAGTAGGTCCTTCTGCTCCACAATTCCAACTTAATTCATCCACACTGCTGAAGCTAACTAAGTCCACAAGAGAAACTCCAAAGTTCCTGGCAATGTAATTAAAAGAGAATCCAGGGCCTCGTCCACCAGAAAAAATGTCCCCACTCCCACAGAGTCTTGTTGCCAGGTCGCTAAGAAGATTTTGACCCCTTAAAAAGTTCCTCACATCATTACAAAAATGTGTATTCATTTCAGCCCATCTCATCCAATGAGGAAAGCGAATTTCCTTTGCTACCATGCCATGGGGATCCCAACAATCTGCAATGATTTTAGTCTTGGAGAGTACTGGGTCAAAAGCAATTGCTTCAACTAATGGAGGTCTAGACAAGTACTCCCCATGAAATCCCCTCAGCAGGTGTGAAGCATTTATGAAAGAGAAGCCATCAATGTGAAACTCAGTCACCCAATGCCGAAGACTATCCAGAATCAAATTTTGCACTATAGGATAGTTACAGTTCAAAGCACTCTGCACCTTCAAACCACCAACTCCATTTGCATAATAGTAGGACGAGTCATCAATTCCCTGTATAGCACCAATCTCTGCGGTATTGGAGAAAACAACTTCCACAAGAACTTCTATCCCATTGGCATGCATAGTTTTAACCATCTCTTTCATAGCGGCAATAGCAGATACAGGACCACCAGATGGTCCATAAATGTGCATCAGAGAGAAAAAGTGGCAAGGAAAATATGGTCCCTTTTTCTCATCAAACGTGAAAACCGGCTCCAGCAGAACGGCGTTCACTCCTAGATCTTTAAAATGCTGCACCTTCTTAGCCAAACCAGTAAAGGTCCCAGCTAAGCCACTTGGAAGTTGGCTGGACTCGTGTTGCGTAAAGCGCTTCACATTCAACCTATAAACCACTAGTTTCTCCATGGACAAATCCGGATGACGATCACCACCCCAATCAAAAAAAGGTTCCTTCCTCAAACATCCAAGATTCTTCACTAATCCAACACCATCAGGATAAGAGTTCCCAACAATCTTAGCATACGGATCCAAAACAACATGCTCAGCAAAACCATCATCCTTGTTCTTCTTAAGAACACCCCGTCTGCAGCGATAACCATAGCTCACAAAACCCTTAGCACTCTCAAACGAGACATGCCAGATATCACCTGTCCTATTCACATAAGGATCCAAATCAAGCTCCAAAGCAGGCTTCTCCACGCCATTCTCATCATACAAGCACAAAACCACACTCTCAGCATGTCTAGAGAAAATAGAAAAATTCACAGACCCATCAGGAGAATAAGAGACCCCCAAAGGACAAGGGTACCCAGGAAGCGACCCAACCGGCATGCAAAAATTCGTTCTCCTATGGCTTCTGATCTCCAACCCTGAATCCAAAGACGACATCAAGAAAAACGACAAGTACAAAGGAACATGCTTGGCATCAAATTCCAACTCAATTGCAAACTTTCCATCAGAATTTTGCACCAAGGGACTAACATTCATCCCCATTGCCGCATTTTCACTCAAACCTATCGTATCCAGATCCACAAAACACGATGAATCACTTCTATACACACCCCAACACAACAAAAGCGCTTCACCAACACCGCCACTTATATCCAACGAAGAAATCTCAATGTAAACAGAATACCTATCATTTCTCCTTGTGACATGAACTTTCACCAAACCGCCACCAGTTTCAGTCCTAAACAGATACGCCAATGACCCTTTTAGGTCTTCGGGTCGGGTCAAGGTTCCGATTTGCTGCTCCGTTTCCTCAATGGACAACCGTGACGTGGCACACAATTTTGAAGAAGTGGGGTTAAGGGAAAAGGGGGAAACGAGGCTTTGCAATCCAAGTTGGTGCCAAAGCTGCTTCCTTTGGATAAAGGGTTTGTGAGAAAAAGAGCGTTTGAGTTTGTGGTGATTCCGAGGAATCACTGAGAATGAAAAGCGTGGCGCGAGAATTGCCATTGATAAGATGAAGCTGAATCCGAGGAAGGAGATTCGGTGGTTAATGCTAATTAATGCTAATTAGTGCATTACATCTATTGGAGTAAGGTTCGAGTGATGGAAACTTATGATGTTCGATCTGAAGAGTAATTGAAAGAAGAAACAATATGGTAACGGTTGAGGTGAAGGCACACCAGTGATGATGCTTCTCTTGTTACCGTCAGATATGTGAATGTTATAATGAACGGTCGAGATGTTTGACGGGCAACTGATTATTCATGTTGGAATGGATTTGCAAATACTGGATTAAAGATTGCAATTTGATCCCTCAATTATCATCATTTCATACATTTTATCATTCAAGTTTTTATCACATATTTTTCAATTTTTATACATTTTACTAATTCGTGAAATAATTAACGACAGGCTGACGTATCCTTATAAAATAGAAAAAAAAAATATTTTGTTACTAACTTTTATAAAATGACGCATTTTAATCCTAAAAATTAGTGACAATAAATAAATAAAATCTCAAATTATAATTTACCACTTCTTTAGTCCAAAGTGCAAGGAAGAAAATCTCTTTAAGCTTTGGGACATGTCATTGCTTTCCATAACAAATCTTCTTTCTTTTCTTTGGACTATAAGCGATGAGAATGCTTCTATTATAGTGTGACAACAATAAACAAAATATATATCTTATTTATGAACAAAAGTGCAAGGAAGAAAAGTGAGTAGAATACAAGCAAGATCCTATAGCTTATAGTTATACTTGTTGGTAATTACACTCAAAACAAAATAGTTGTGTTGAAGAAGGAAGAGAGAATGATAAAAACTTGTAGAATGTTTGTTGATTCATTTTATTTATTTTACATAAGCACTCTATCTTATATAGAGTTGTACATCACAAAGTTATTTAATAACTAACTAATTGTATGTAACTAACAAAACTAACCTATTTGAATTAACTAACTAAAAATACTTACCAGATTTGAGTCCCAAGCCGTTGAACGTCACAGTAAACTGTTCGAGGACTTTATTTGCTATGTGCTGTGATAAAAATTTCATACCCTTAACAAGTCAACTATTCTCAGAAACAAACATATCTTGATAATTTTATCTGGACTTCACCTAGCCTAACCCAGCCAAAAATAATTGGAGAAGATGAAGGGAAATAAGATAAGAGATGGTGTGCTGTGTGACTTGTGCTAACTCACTTAATCATTCAAGGGACCGCATATGGCGCATTCTGTTTGCGCTTTTGAAGAAAGAAAGGACACGTCTTTGCTGTCTTCACTCAAATCTCACTCCTCACCGTTGGGTTCCCTGTCAAAAATAATTTTTTGCTTGAAACTATTCTCAGAAACAAACATATCTTGGATAATTTTTCAATGCTTGATTCATTCTATCTATTAAAGAGTTTTGTCATGTGGGAAGTGTACAAGAGTAAAAGCACAACCAAATCAGCTAGTCACTCTTGAGCAATAAATTGATATAAAAATTGACAGGAAATGTAGTGTAAGCAACTCTATAAAGATAAATTTATTTCTGAAGCGTATATAATTCTCAAATCTCCCTTTAAAAAAAAAAACACTAAAAAGTTATTTTCATCCAGGAGGGTTGTTTCTGTTCAGTTGGCTCAAACGTATACATATTTTTCACTAACTGCATATATCTAACAGTTTTTTCTACATTAATTACAAGAAAACAAAACGTACATGTTTATATACAACAAATAACATTTTTCGAAGGAAATTGAGAGCAACAGAATGTCCCTTAAGCCTTTCTGAAAGGTAAGAACGTTGCAATTGGCTTTGAGAATTCTGCTTGCTGGCATCTCACAATTTCAACTAAAAATAGCTGACTCATTCAAATGATAATCACTCCAATCCATGGTCTTTCCTTGGAATCTCAAATGGCAACTGTACCTTAGCAACTGCCGGTTTCACTATCAGATTCTGGCCTGCTATCCTGACGAGAGGCTCTCGTTGTCTGAATAAGCGGATTGCCCTCTTCATCATCAATGATTGCTGGTTTTTCAAAATCATCGCCCTTAAAAACTGGGTGCACGTAAGCATCCTGAAGATAAATTCTCAGGTTTAAGTTTGGCTCCACAGCCCGCTCAAGTGTATCCTTCACCATGGCTTCCTGTCAAATCTCATATATGTCAGCTAATACAGGACCACCATTAATATTTGCCTCCCAAAACTCAATCTAGTTAGACCGATATACATAAACACTTGTAAGAAAAGAAAATAAGAAGATTAAATGCATTGAAACTTTCCACAAACTAAAAACAACTTATATACCTTAACTTTCAGAAAAGTTAAATAAGAAGAGTTTCTATAAATGTTAGGTGCATAAGTTGATTTTAGTTTATCAGAAAAGTTCGATTTATTTTACCTTTTCATTTTCTTTTTTTATTTTCTTATAAGTATTTTTGAAGAAGTTTATCCAAACAAATTAATAGTTTAGTTACTCTAACAACAGATATCTCCCGACCCACATATGTATGCATACTTCTAATTGCTTAACCAACCTCTAGTGGAAATTTTACAAATGCAGATTCGAAGCGACCTTTGCAATATCTGTGGAACCAGAATGTCAAGATGGGTTGTGCAATAAGCACTAGAGTCGACTTATCTGTACCTCTTGTAGTTAACAATCCCATAAGAAGAATTTGAGATATAATCAAGCCCATAACTACTCGACCGTGGACATCTGGCCAAAACGCTCCTCCACTCTCGTATTGCTGGGCATACACATTGATTATCTTGGGACAACAAAAAGAATCCGTTATTAAGCATTACAAGAAACATGATATTTACTTCAATCTTTGCATAACTACCTAGGGAGGTGTAATGCAATGTTAGCAGGTGAAGTAACCAAACATCAATTCAATTGTCTTTTTCATCTTATTATTTCTTTGGCTTGTTTAGATACGCAATTATGCATAAATAAAAATATTAGTAATACACTTTTTAACCATACTCTTTCGATCTCGTTTTCTATTATTGACTGGAATTTCATGAAAACCTTGTGAATCTCATTTCTTATTAATGATTTTGTAATTTTTAATAAAAATTAATGTGTTAGAACTTACAAGAAATGTGTCAAAGAATAAGTTACTGGCACTCATGCATAAATTACAAGAGACAAAATATTGCAGCAAACTCTATGCATAGCTCACCTGGTGCCTAAAGATCATGTAGGCAAAAGCAAAGAAGACTACAATGAAGGGGAGAAGAAAAGGTGTGACTGGAGCATACACATGCCCCAACATGAAATATAACTGGATGCGAGGTTCAGATGTGGCAAATTCCAAGCTACCAGGATCCATAGCATTCTGTCTGTCTTGTTCTGTCTTCACCAAGAATGTGTTTTTCATGTGGAACGTAATCAACGGAGATAACCTAAGGATCTCTGCAGCTATTCCAGCCCAACCGTCGATCATTATGTATGTGATGAAGAATGTGGCTTTCATGGGGATTGTACTGCCAACAGTTTTTGTGAACCTGCAAATTAATACTCCATGTCAGTTGCTGCCAATCTGGGTGCCCAAATAAAAGCTATCTAAACTCAACAAGCTCAGAGCCTACTCTGTTGAGGGCTGACTAATAAACTGCTGAAGTTGCTGAAATGCTGTTCCTGTTATAACACTCCCAAGGAACACATTGACGAGAACAAACAAGTAATATTTGGAAGCTGACCTCCGATCCAAACCTGAAAGCGAAGTAAAACCTTCCATTTTGGACATCGTCATAAGAATCTTTGGAAGCATTATAAGAAATATCTTTAATGCTAGCCCTGGCAGAAAGCCTTGAATAACAGACTTGATAGATGACCTGCAACGAGTAACTCAGTGTATGAAACCAAACCCATTACAGAAAGGAATGACGGTTTTGAAGACATACAACATTGCATAGTAAAGAGGAAAAAACTCCGATGCAGTTTTCCAAGTGCTTTTAGTGTTGTTCTTCGGTAAGAATTGGAGTTTTATACTTTTATCGGTAAACATCCGCAAGGATTACCGAGGTGAAAATTCAATTTTGATGGAAAAACAACACCAAAAATACTTATAAAACTGAATCTAAAATTTGACCAAGTAGGAAAAAATCTTAAAATGCAGTTCATGAGTTGCTTTTTGTGTTATCCAATTAGAATTAGAGTTTTACCTCGGACTAATCCATGGAATAAAGGTTTCATTAGCTGTCAACAAGGATTACTGAGGTGAAACTTGGATTCTGGGTAAAGACAACACCAAAAGTACTTATGAATTTGCATCTAAGTTTTGTCTTATTAAAGATTGAAAAAAGAAATTAGTAAATATATTTAGGGTCTTACTAATTAGTGTCACTGATTAAGAGATTAAAAGGATAAAAGTTTTAATACAAATCATATGAAAATGAATGTAAAAATTATAAGAGACACATTTCAATAAAAAAATTCTCTTTTTACTTCATTATATATACCTTAATTATATATCCCAATAAAAAATTAAAATTATTTTACATTGGTGTGTAACTTGTTTTCTCAACATTTAATTATCAGAATTTATATATATAATATATTTATATATTCCCCTTATTAATTAAAAAGGTTATATAAATAATCCGAAAATACAACATTGTTATATTTCTACTAATGAAAGCTCTATAATTAAACAGCCTGCCGTATAAATTGCGATGTCCTTCAATATGAAATTGCTGCATTTCTCTCTCTGCATTCAATTTTACTGATAGTTCAGGCACATTTCTACATCTTGATAGATTAAAAAAGATTGATTTCACGACTTTTTCACGTTAAATTTCAAAGGGAAAGGAAAAACGTTTGATAAAAGAAGAGGAGGGGATCATTGAGGAATTGATGAAAATTAGTTTACTAATTAGCTGGTATGAGATTGAGGCCACTTACTTTTCAATTATTGGCTTCAAGAAAGGAAGGACTTTCTCAATTGCCTCAATGTTGGCCAGAGATTGGACCAATGCTATTGGTATCATAAAGCAGAAGGTTAGGAAAAATAAAGAAACTGTCATGAGCAATCTTCGCATGTTGAGGTCAAAATATGGAATGGCAAGATTTTCCCAAAAGACATCCCGAGGCTCAGGAGCCCATTCTGTGAGCCAAATAGTAGGATTACTAGTTTGTTGAGTTTGAGCACACACAGCTGCCGCCCATCGTGTTTTGAATGAAACAAAAGCTGCAGGAATAACAGCAGTCGGATTGTTTATAATATTTTCTCTTTCTTGGGCTTCCTGTTTGAAATGAACACTAAGAAATTAATCCCCGTATGAACAGATTTTAAGCAGACGGACATAAATAAAAGCAAATAGAATATTTAGCCAAAGTGGTAACAGTTGCCTCTAATCCGTTTTGACAGACTACTGATATCATGACTAACTATCCTTTTATTCTTCTCCTTTTTTCCTCTAGCAGCCTTACATACCCTGCCCTATTGGCATAAGATGAATCTTTGCAATCAATATTGATATCATGGAAACTAGTTCAAGTAGCCGTCATTACTCATTCCTGAGATTATAATAAACTAATCATATGTTCAGTTTGTGAGTAACTGCAAGAAAAAAATGAAACCATGTCATTTACGACTTGTACATGTAGCACTAGGAGTTGGCCAACCTAATTAGCGACATAAACCTAAGGATAATAATCAATAATGAGAACATCTAATTAGCATGTGAAACAAGCGCAGAGAATGAAGAGAAAAGTCCAAAATGTTCTGAAGTCCCCTCACTGAACTATTAAAAGCATAGCCCATTATCTCCTCTGAATATAACAATGATATCCGATTACCATAATTTGATTACTTCAAAATATTATAAAAGTGATAAGAGTTGGCAAAATGACTGGATGACAAAATTTGTAAAAAAATAGTTACTATTACAAAAAAGGATAAGGGTGACATTGACATATCCATTGTATGATTTGATCAGTACTTACTTGTTTGCTCAAATTATCAATTATTGCAGTATAATGATCAATAGCATCAACTTTATTCCCCAAGAAACCCAGGAAACCTGTCTATAGATAATAAATCAAATCGTGAAACATAAAAGGTTATTAGCTGATATCCCCAATTATGGCTATTCTTGTGAAAAAGAAAATGCTAAAAGGGGGCCTCTTCTAAAATTAGAAAAAGTAATTTGATAGTATATCATGAAAAGAAAGCTACCCGAATAGTTGGCCTCTTGGAAGGATTTCTTTCGTATTTGTTTTGGTAGTAAACATGCCAGTTTATTAATTTCTTCTTCTTTGCAGCTATGGATGCAAGCTTGTTCGCATTATAAACAACCTACCAATAATTCATAACAAATTATTCTTGCTACACTAGAGAAAATGACAATAGTAATACAAATTCAAGATTCATAATAGAAGGTACTCAATCAGTTGAAGTGAACCTCAGTAAATCACAAATCCTAAAACAAAGGCCAATGTGTTAAAATGTTGGGTTTGACCAAAATTCTTATCTGAATGATTATTGAAGGTTTCTAACTTTTAGGTTGTAACTTGTAACGGAGTTATAAAGTTGGTCTGGTGGTTGAAGGGAAAAAAGAGAGAGGGAGAGATCTGGGTTCAAATTTCTTCAACTAACAAAAACTAACAAGTTAATAACTAACATTTACCAATAAAAAAAAAAAAGTTGTAACTTGTAACCATATATCAAGATAAGTGACGTATATGTTTTCTTAATAGAAAACTGGTGGTACGATAGTTCTTATCCTTATACGGCAAATGTGGGATTTGCTGCTTATCTATCAAAGTATTGTAGCTGAATGAGAATGAAGGACAACATATTCTGAGTAATGTTGGAGGAGGGTTGGCAACCTCGTCCATAAAAGTTGCATGGACATAAGGTTTGTAGCTTTGTCTATAAAGTTGTAATATCAGTGTGGAAGAGGATTTGTAAATTTATCCAGGTAAGTTATAATAGTAATTTCTCTTATTCAAGGATATCGACATGTTGGATAAAATCAGGTTAAATTTTGAGTATTTATGATGTGTTATTGCATAAACTTATCTTCCTCAGACCCGGGTAGCCCTTTATGAAGAAGGCGAAGTGGTAATTCCCAACACAACTAAAAACAGTATACAATTATACATGCTTGAAAGATTATTCGTAATTGCTATTAAGCAACATACCTGATGCATCAGATAGTGATCAGGATGGTTGACGCAAAAAAAATGTTCGATGTGCTCACTGACTGATTCATCGGGATCTGTGGGAACATTCCTTACCAGGACCTGTGAGAAAATCCAAGTGGTTATTACGAAACAATATTCAGCTTGCTTCAGGACAGGTGGAAATTGGCTGCAACTATTAGCTCAATTCTTCCAATATCTGGAAAAAAAAATGCAAATATACAAAAGATAAACAAAAGCCGCAACTTAAAACTCTCTTGGAAAGTGACCAAAAACTAAGCATAAATAATATACAACATAGAAGACAACTAGACAAGCATCTGAAAAGGATAATTTTGCTAGCAAGTCTCCTAAAAATACTAAAATACAGATACTTTCTGACTATCAATATCCTATCAAACAAATACAAGCTGAAAGACTATGCATCGGATTTAATTGTAGAATGCAATCATGCATGGCAGACTAGAAATCCCAACTAGTTACGCATCCCATGCATGCATATGGGCCGCTGATATATGCAGCCACGCGCACACACCTTGTCATAGTCATAGATATTCCGAATTTTTTCTCATAATTTTACATGGATGCAATCATGCAACATAACCCAAATTTTAACTAAATTCCCTCATTTGAATTACAAGATAAAACATATTCAGTCAAATGTTTGATTCACCGATTCAGGGGTATTTGAGGGAAATCATAACAGGCCAAAAAAATACCATGGTAAGTCAGCCACAAAATAACATATAGAATCACATCTTCAGATAAGGTCAACTTCCATAAATATGAGTGATAACTCTCTTCATATGGGCAACAAAATGTATTTGTAGGAGCTAGAGCACCAAAAATGCAGAAATTTTGGTGCTGAATCTTAAGTTTTTTCCTTTCTTATGAAGAGCACTGAAACAGCAAAAAGAACTCAGTCAAAATGAGACCAACTTACAGTGAACTGGTCCGGACGACGACGTTCAGCTGCCAAAAATCGCAATCTCATTTCTGCTATAATCCCGTATTCCTTATAAAGACTGTAGCATGTCCAAGATGAGAAGACATATGACATTACAATATGCGCCCAAAACCTGGAAGAAAGTGACATGAAATTTCGTAATATAACATGATTCATGACACAAAATAAGAGTCTGAAACCCTATTATAATAAAAGAAAATGAACAAGTTAATTCAATTAATATTGAAACTCTTAGTGGTACTCTGGTTTTCTTAATTAAAAGTCAAAGATCAAAGTTGCAATCGCATTTCCAACACAACCAGTCAAATTGTTAAGAGAGAGAAACTCAGAGCTAGGACAAGACTGTCATAAGGATCATCCCACCTATCTGATCCAAATGGAATGTTTGATATCGAAATCTTGTCAATACTGCTGAATGTCAAATCCTTAGCTCCCGGTGCTTCCAATGTTTTCCCGAACCAGTTAACAGGAACCAAAACCATAAAAGCAAGTAAGGTGATTGGAGCAAATATTTTGACCCTGTACACAAGTATTCCCATCAGAGAAAAGAATATATCAAAAAAGAAAAGGATCAAACATTTAAATTCAAAACAGTAGATCAGATACTGCTGTCTCTTTTAAACTATGCCCATGTGTACATGTAAAATTTCAATGAGATACTTAGTTACAACTCACCCAAGAAGATAAATCCGAATATAAACGGTTGAGTCAAGCCCTGCATGATCAATAAGCTCGGGTTCTTGAATATGCAATGCTGCAGGCATCCAATTCAGAAACCTGATGTAGGTTGCAAAGTCCAAATTAACAAATTTCTTTACTGCATTGGATCCTGTTGGACTGCCTCTTATCCCCTTCAGATACCATTTTGGGAAGTAGACCCTATCGTTAAAGGGCTGAAGTCGCAATATTCCAAATGCCAACAGGAATGCCAACGCAGACAACAGATTGATGGATGCCGAAACACAAATATCTCCAATAGTCGCCATTCTCTTCTTCCTTAGAAGCGCTTAATCTGTATCATACACAAACATCCCAAATTGGCTTTCCATTTTCCAACTAGCAACTAGCATCAATGTCGTAGTTATGCAATCATTATTCAAGCATTCAACTGTTCTATGATGAACCAGAGCTAGATTCAGCTAAAAGAACCATTGTCAACTGCGTTTAATTTATCCCAGAAGCCAAATTCAAATTATTTTATCCTGCACTTTAGAGGAGCTACATTCCAATTAAAAAATATTCTCCAACTAGTTTCCTTTTTCCACACCGCATTGATAAAAAAAGTTACACATATCAATGTCGAGTCGAGTTATGCTTATGTTTCTAGCATTCAACTATCCTCTGATGCACCAGAGCAAAATTCAGATAAAAAAAAAAAGAGCAACAAAGAAAACCTATCAATTTCATCAACTTCTATTATTGTCTTAGCTAGCATGCACGCAAGAGAAACGATTAGTGCCAAAGGAAATTCAAAATGTTCAAAATAAGCAAAGCGTCTAAACCTACAACACGAGATTGAGAATTGGAACGGGGAAATGTACATTTGTAGGACAATTTCACGGTAAAAGAGAGCAGAATTTGTTTTGGTTTACGGCGTTTTGGTGGTGTCCAAACAGCGGAGAGAGAAACGGGAACTGAATTTTGGTTTGCAGAGAATGAATTACCGTTCTTTGAGCGCAGAGAAAGAGAGGGATTGAGTTGGCGCCAAAAGGTTCGGAGGCATGTCAAATAGTTACCACCCTTTTTTTTTTTACTGTTTTTTCTCTACTTGGACTTACCGCTTACTAATGCCACTACTTACCTTCGATATAGGGAAATTGGGAAAAGACCGAAATAAATAATTATTTTTTTATCAGCCCGAAATAAATAAATATATGAAAAAAAAATGTCTGGTGGGCGTTATTTTTCGTAGTGTTTGAAATTTATTTATTTGTTTTCATTTTTACGAATTAGCATTTTAGTCTATAGAGTACATAGGATGAATATTTGTTTATATAATTAAAAATTATAATAAAATAATATTTTAATATATAAATTATATAATAAATACTTTAAATTGTGATTGTTCTATAGCTCTAAAACAAAACCAAGCAAATTGAAGATGAAGAATCTTTCTTTAAGATTTTTGGAAATTATTAACTTCGTTTATCCTCCCATCTAGGGATAATTATCCTTCTGAATGAGAGATAACTTTTATATCTTTCTACCAACAATCATCAAAACAATCTAAAAATGTTATATAATAGCAAAGAACAAGAATGACCTTAGTTGTTCTTCCACCTCTTGACTTTTTCCTTGCTAATTTGAGTGTCAAAATTCATGCAAATGACACCTCTGATGTCACGTAAGCTTGAAGGTTCATCCCTAAAGATTTATAAACCAAAGATTGAGAGAAGCGTGTGATCACTTTTTTCATGGACTAATGAGGAACATTTCTCACAAATAACTTGTTCTTATTCTCACAATGGTCAAGAACATCCTCATTCTTGTCCACCCCTAATGTATAATCATTTGGGCCCTTAAACAATAGAAAAATTTAAGAGAAACAACTATAATATCCAACAAAATGTTAAAGGATCCGTTGAGAATGGGTGGTCGAAAACATCATTGCCTCTCATGCATATTGACAACCTTGGCCCAACTTAGACGCCTGAGAACTAAAGCTAGACCAATTAACATAGACATTTTCCTTGAGTTCCAATGATCATGTTCACCTCTTAATTCTTTCCTAAGTGCACAGAATTATGAAAAACAATGATCATGTGTCTCACATAGATAAGATTAATAAGAAAAAAATCAAAAGGAGAACACAGTGAGCCACAGAGATAATTCAATTTAAACAATCATTAGTCAACCAAAGGCTTAACCCCAATCCTATAAACAAAAGAACTACACAAACATAATTATGGAGTAAACAAAAGAAAAATATTCAAACCCAAAGGAAGGGGGAGAAGAAGATGATTGCTACACTCCTTCGCTATCAGCCTCAAAAGGTCTAATATCTAGAAAATAACCTAAAGATTATATTTAAACTACTAGGAAAATATGGATTTATGCCCAATTACATAAAAATGCAAAAAGAAAAAAAAAAGGCATTGACGATCGTGACCAGTGCTGCTTATAATTAGATAGAGCATAACAAAGCTGGTCACAGGTGTCCTCAGGTCCAAAATACCCACTCCTAAGACACAAACATGTTGGATTACAAGTGTGAGGTGAAGTCTCACATCGGGTTAAATTAATTTATTAGTCCTCTAATTTATTTTTTAGATTCAATTCGGTCTTCTAACTTTTTTAGATTTAATTTGATGGTCTAAATTTTAAAATTGATCTAATTTGATCTTATTATCTAAATTGGATTAATGGTGTTAAAAAATCACATTTTGTGATGACTTTAAATTAATTTAGGATAGTTTTAAATCATCACAAAATATACATTTAAATAACATGATCACTTAAATTATTTTAGATGGTGAAATCAAATTAAACAAATTTTAAAATTTAGACAACCAAAGAAAATTAAAAAACTAAATCATGAACTTTAAAAATTAAAAGATGAAATTAAATATAAAAAATACCAAATGAAACATAAAAAAGTTGTGTGACTTCCAGATTCAATTCTAATAATCTATCTCCTAAACAAACATTCATGAATAAGTGTATGGTGTAGAGTTGCTCCTCTCACAAGTCTCACCCTCTCATACAAATATTTCTCTCACTTAATAGATACTTTTAATGTATATAACAATTTAAGCGGCCAAACTTATTATAAAAAGCAAATTAAATTGACACGTCATGTAGTTTCTTAAACTTACACACCAGCGGCGGATCTTTATATTTATATTTTATATATTGTAATTAATATTTATAAAATATTTTTCACTTTATATTCTGTAATTAATACTTTAATTTATTTAATTAGTTTATACATAGTAAAATACTTGCAAATTATCTTTAAAAATATTTTATTAATGAAAATATTTGTTGAGAATTTTTAAATTTTAAATATAATATTAATACTTATTTATTTACTTTATCATTAAAAATGATTAATGTCGATTAAATTAATTTTACATAATGTTTTTTATTTGTATTAGTATATTGATCCTTCACTGTGTGAGGTAACTATTTTAAATATATTTATCTTTTTACTAAATAACGTTTAATTTAAAAGGAGATTGGACAATAATAAAAAGTCACCAAATCATTTTTCTTTATTTTTAAACTCTTATTTTGCAATTTAAATTTAAATGAACTTTTAAGCAAAATAAAAAAGGCCAAACATTAGAATATACTTGATGTGTGGCTTATTATGTAATAATATACTATTACATATATTCGCAAATTATTTACTAAGATAATTTGTGAATTTATAGATAAATTGTTTCACTTCAATTGTCTTAATGTATTCATTGCCTTAAATAAAATTATTTTTTTTTCCCGCCCAAAAGAAGAGCAAACTAGTAAATTACTCAATATCAATTTTGAGAGATATTAAGGATCCAGTAATATTTACTTAATCAAGTGCGAATTAATGTTGTCTTTAATTAGTTTATAAATTATCATGTAAATTTTAAGTTGCATCATACGTATTAATGATTTACTACATTCTTATGCACAATGTTTCCTTTTTTTCTTGTAAACATATTTGGAAATAAGCTTTTTTAAGAAGGAAATACGTTTAAAAATTGTTATAAACATTCTAATATTAAAAAGCAGTCATTATGATAATAAAAAATTTAGTTTAAATATTTTCATAAACTCACAGTTAGTTAAAAAAAATCAATTTTGATGCAGTTCAAAAATTATAATATTTTGAGCATTTAAATAAGATTGCATTAAAAAAAATAAGTGGTTACATCATATTCAATTTTTTTTTCATATTCAAACGATTATAATGGTAAATTTTATTTAATTTAATAAAATATTTTTCCCTAAATCATATAACCACGTTAGTTATTGTAATTAATTTTATTTTTCCGTGATTAAAAATTATTTCTAGGTATTTCAATTTAAACGAACGTCATTTTAGGAATATGATAAGTTATTTATTTTTTGCTTATAAAGATTAATATAAAAAAATATTTTCAGATAAAAAGACACTCATTGAATATGAGTTAATCATATATCAAATATATTAATGATTATTTCTTTCTTATGTTCAACTTTTTCTTTATTTCATATAAACAAATTTGGAAAATTGAACAGATGTATTTAATCACTTGCTATCATTAATATTGAATTTATTTTAGAGAATTTTATTATTTTATTTAAACAAATGAAAACCTTCAATGCATTGTCTTAACTGCTATCTTTTTAGTAGACGCTTCAGGTATAGTGCACCACCCTTCGTATATCAAGACATCTATATTTAATGTTGCGTTTCTTCCCATGTTGGCAACCATACGTAGCCCTTCGCTATATATATTCCAATATCTTTATCATGTTGATCACCTACTCAAAGATTCTACTATTTTTTATCATGTTCATTTTCTACCATTCTTCCATTTTTTGAAAGATGGTCATTCTTACGTGATATTCTCTCATTTTTTCACAGATGCAAAACGTAACAGAGTTGGATAATGATGCATATATTACTGCAATAAAGCATTGAATCGAACTTGTAATTGTGAGTGCAATTTTCATCACTCTTCCATTTTTTTTTATAGAAAGTCATTCATTAGTTGATATATATTCTCTTTCTTTTTACACAAATGGAAAATGTATCAGAGTGGGATATATATATATATATATATATATATATATATATATATATATATATATATATATATATATATATAATGATACATATATTACTGCAATGAAGCATCGAGCTTATAATTGTGAGTACAATTGACATCCATCTTCTTAACACTTTCATTGATTCATTGTAGACACTACTTTTTCCCCCTTCTTTAACATATTTCTATAAGGTTGCCACTACTTTTCTCCTTTGATTGCTATCATGAAGTACGAAATAAATTTTGCTTGGTTGATAAGGATGCTCCAATTTGCATACTAGATGATGACCTAGCTCCCTTAAACCCAATTTATCACCATGATGGTTATTTTTTTCATTCTCTATTTAAGACATTGACTTCCAAATTGGAAGGGCAATGTATTTAAAAAAATATAATAAAAAATTACCATATATATATATATATATATATATATAAAAGAACATAAAGACAAATGTTAAAATCATAAATTTTAAGAAAGAATTGTTATCAATTAATTAAGATGTGTCTATGCAAGAAATGAATTATAGCAACAAATCATGAATCTAGCTACTTAGTTACACAATACAAAATATGATCAAAGTGTCCAACAAGAAAATGAGAGTCACAGAGGAAACAAAATGTGTGAGAAGAAAATAGAGGAAGTGAGAGATGAAAGGTAGAATGAAACTTATGAGATAAGTAAAAAAAAATTACTGACTTTATTGGAAAAAAAATAAAAATTAGACTTTCAAATCAATATAAAAATAAAATAATAATAAACTTATACACGTGAAAAAAAGAAATAATAAATTTAAACATATAAAAATAAAAAATATAAATAATAAAATAAGTGGGTGTATTTATTTATTTTCACATAAAAATAAAAATAAGTGAGGTAGGACAGACAAATAAAAATTCAGACACAAAGGTGACTTTATTAGAATAAGAGGATATACATTTGCCCCCCTCGAATATACATGGGTTCGCCCTGCTTCCAATGTTATCACTTCATGTAAATTGGTAAATCAAAATTTACATCATTTAATATGTGGTAACTTTAAGCTGGCAATGCAGCTTTCAGTGGGACTCTGAAACTCCTTTCTGCAAATTAATGCTGCTCAGAACAGGAACCGCTATAAGCTTAGGCCTACTGAAGAATGAAAATTGAAACATTTACTTCAAATTAGTTTAATTATGTTGTTTTGCGTTTTTGTGCTATCGAACAATGATCAACGAATTTTGTGAACCAATATTAGGGTATCTAGAAATTTCCTTTTTTTGTCGTAGAAGGATGCATTAAATTAATGAAGTGATTTTGTTCTCGCCGTATGATTTTGTTCTTGCCACATACTGCTTCAAGGATGGAAATTCTGGCTAAAGCATTATTGCTTCTCGATTTGCATTTACATTAAACAGTGATGCTTATGACGCGTTTCCTTATTCCTCTATCTCTCCTGCAACCTTTGGTTTCCACATTCTTTAGGGCCTCCTTTTGCATTTATGAATGCAATTCAATCTATTACTGTTATTTTATTATTAATATAAATTATGTCTAAATTTCATTTTTAGATTTTTTTTCTTAGAAGGTGTAATTCTCCTCCCATCAGATAGACTCATTTTTGGAGGAAAATGATATTCTAGTTGTCATTTCATACCCAAACTAGGAATCAAAATTTTCATTTTTAGATAAATACATTTGTTTTAATTTAATAATTATTTCTACTATTGATTTGATACAAACAACACTTTTTAAAATTTACTTGATTTACAAAATATAAGCATCACAGATCATTTATGAGTGTGATTGAATGAGAATTTGATTGTGATTGTTTAAAAATAATAATTAATTTTGTTTTAGTTTAAAAAAATAAAATTAGGTTTTATAAAATGATTAATTTCAAAATAAATTTATTTTGAAAGAGTATTTTTATGTGAAGATGACGACAATAATGATGATGATGATAGTGTCGATAGCGATAACGATAGAGATATCAATAGTGATAATGTTGATGATTGTGTTATCCAATGTTGGTGATTACATAGATGATATTGATGGTGACAATGACATTGGTGGTGATGGTAATAATAATGACAATGACAATGATAATGGTGATGAGAGTGGCATGTAGTATTGGTGGTGGTGGTATCAATGACATTATTAATGATGGGGATAAAGGTGATATTGGTGGTGACAATAATAGTCATAATGGTGTCAATGATGATGACAATGACAATGGTGTTGGTGGTAATAGTTGTGGTGATGGTAATGGAGGTGATATTGGTATTAGTGGTGGCGACAATGATGGACTAGTGGTGGAGGTAAAGGTGGTGACAAGTACGATGGTCAAATTTAAAAAATATGTATTTTTTAAAAGCTAAGTCAAATTAATAAAAAAAAATCTTGATTTTGAAAATAAGTGTAAAAATGTTTCAAAAATATTTTAAAAATAATTTTTGCTTCATCTTTATCAAATGTGTTTTATTTTAAAAAATATATTTAAAAATTAAAAATGAAAAACTCGGCAATCATCCCCAAATAAACCCTTAATTATTTGATTTATATTTAATTATATTAATTAATCATTAAAAATAGTGAAGGTCACAACACGGGCAATAATATAAATAGGGAGTAGATAATAATGTAAAATTATAGATATATAAGAAATTAATATTTAGAAAGGATCCATAATATGCACTAATGCATGATTTTTTTAAGAGATTTCTTTTTTTTATTTCATGCATTAAGAAATCTCTTTAAAAAAAGAAACAGCTCTAGAAAGATTGAGTGATACTTGCACAATTGCTTCTATAATCATAAAAAAATACATAAAGGTGGGTAAAAATTAACTTTAGAAACTGAGATACACTACTAATGAAACAATTCAACAATGCCAAACTTTATGAAAAAACAAAAAGAAACAACTTCCCTGAGTTAATGAAGTCACAATTTGAAGAAATTAAAGAAGAATAAAATGAGAGAATTAATTAACTACATTTGGAAAGCGTAGCAACAGACTTGGTATAAAAACCAATAATGAGAGTAAGGACGGGAATGAAAATGCCTACCTAGACAACCATCCCAAATAAAATTTCCTGAAACTTAATCACATGGTCAACGCAACTCTCCAATTTAGCTTCAATTGTTGCATTCCAATAAATCAAGCGTTAGTTTTTTTTTCACCGCATCCACAATAACGTGATAAAGAGGGAGGAGTATTATACTGGGGAAGCTAATCCATTAGGAGATATTGACACATAATATTTGTAATAAGAAACAATGTAGAGATAAGCATAATGTAGCGTTAAACCAGAGGAGAAAATCAGAGCACTAATGATTGTGACAAGAAGGGAAAAGGGTGTTCATTTAAATTTACTTAAATGTCTTGATTTGAATTAATTTTAAAAGATTAAATAATCACTTTTATCCATCAACGTATAATTCACTGACAAATGTGTTTTTGAAAGATAAAAATATAAAATTTAATTTCTAAAAAATATAAAAAGTGCAACAAATATATCTGAGCGTTAACTTTCGCTCATCACCATTAATAAATTAGCTTAGCTTACGTGACAAATTTGTCATTAAAATGATGACCAACGTGGTCATCTCTAATTGTCAGTATAGGGACATAGGGACATATTTGTTATGTAATACAAATTTGTCACTTAAATAATGGTTAACATGGTCATTTCTAATTGTCAGTATAAGGGCACAGGGACATATTTGTCATATAATATTTTTTTATGGTTCGTCTTCTCACTTTATTCACAAATGTGTCTCTAAAAGATGAAAATGTAAAATTTAGTCCCCAAAAGTGTAAAAAGTGTAACAAATATATCCGCACATTAATAATAGATTATGACTAATTATTATAATTTTAAAAAATTTATAATGATTGCAACAAAATTTTGGGAGAGTCATATCACAAAAGTAAGTGTATGTTTCCGTTATATAATTATTAGGCTTAATCAACACTTGAGACATGCATAAAATATTACCAACGGAAGTGAATTTTTATTGCTTTGGCAAATTTTTCTTACTTTTCTTCAACTAAAAAAAATGAATCATTTGATTGTTAACTCTTGAATAAATGTTATCAACACAGAAAAAAATTACTGTAAAACAATAAAAAAAATCATTGTTTCTATTTAATCAAACACTATTTATTTAATTTTTTAATAAATTTTTCATAATAAAATATGAATGTCTATTAATATATGCAATGATATTAAATTACAATTTATATTAAAATTTTGTTGATTTTTAATTTTTTAAAAATCATACATAATTATTTTTTATTGACTGATCATTTAAAAAAATCATAATCTTAAAAAAAATCATTCCAAAGAAGGTGAGTGGTTTTTCCAAATTAAAAGTGTCATTGCAATTGTAATTTTTCCTAAACATTATTAATGGATCTAATTTAACTATAATGTTTTACAATAAACATTTTTTTTACTTAAACCTTTCTTCAAGCATGTGAGTGTAAAAAAATTATTTTGTTGTTTATAAAATGAGTATTCTTTTTTTCTTTTAGATTCAATTTAATTTACGAGTTTGTTAAAAAAAATTGTAGCAATCATTATAATTTTTTTTCAAATTATAATAATTAGTCACAAACTACTATTAACATTTTGATATATTTGTCGCACTTTTATACTTTCGGGGATTAAATTTTGTATTTTTATGAACGCATTTGTCAGCAAAGTGGGAAGAGGAAAACTAAAAAAAATTATATAACAAATATACCCCTATGCTGACAATTAGAGATGATCACGCTGATAATCATTTTAATGACAAATTTGTCCCTTTGTGCTATATAGGTTATTTTATTAACGGTAACGGATGAAAGTTAACTACTGGATATATTTGTCACACTTTTTACACTTTCAGGAACTAAATTTTGTATTTTCATCAGTGACGCATTTGTCAGCAAATTACACATTCAAAGACAAAAATAACTATTTATCCATTTTAAAACAACAATTAATGGTTATTTTTGTAAAAAGATGCTGGTTCCTATAAGTAATGAAATTGTTTTACATTTTATAATATAAAAAATGTTTGTTCTTTAATTTTAAATGATTTATTTTAAAATTTTGATTTATAATTTTAATAAAAATAACAATATGTGTTATCCAATCTAATATATAAAGAATATTTCTGAATATTCATGTTTATAAATGATTGTTAGTGTTTTCTCATGAATTAAAATACTGCAATTTTTTTTAAAATGGTGTGAAAATTCATGTGACTATTCATGTCTCTCATTAAAAAAAAAAAATTATGTATGCAGTAACTATAAGAATAAGAGTTCATTAAAGAGTGATTATTACTGTTACAAAAAGTTGACTGTCGAGTTCTTGAAGGAAAACATATATTAATATTTTGGATATCTTATTTATTAATAATATAATATTTATAATTAAACTTATTATTAATATCAGTATTTAATGATCGTTGAGTTTTTACCGGTTGGTGCATGAAAAATGAACAAAAGTGACATTGTTATGGTTGATTTTGCTATAAAATATATAATATCATGATAAAATAAATTTAAAGTATTTAAATTTTTATAAATTATAATTATTTTTTACATATTTTTATACTTTGAAAATATTTTATGATTTTTTTATTATCAATACTATCAAAATTATCTCTTTCTATGTAATTGAACAATCATACAATCATTCATCTCCTATGTAATTTTCTATTCTATGCTTTACAAAATTCATGGTAGAGAACCATTTTTCAACTATCGCAATTAATATAGGCAAAATCAAAATTAACTTCACTAACTAGTTTATCATTGGATTTAGAATATGTTTTTTTTTTAGTTTTCACCAACATTTGAGAGAGAACAACAATCTCTTCTAACTTTAAAAACTGATCATCAAATCAAACAATTTTAATAAAAATTTCAAGTTAACTTTCAAGTTCTATAAGTTCCACATAAGAAAATCCTAATTTTCCCCAATGTATCTTATTGTTACAAGACGTTTCTTTCATATGTGTTTCCATTTTTAACTGTTTTATCTCACTTTCTTATTTGCTTCTAAATCTCTTTCTAGTTGATGTTGCTTGATTCTTCTCATTTCTATTTATACTAATTTCAAACAATTTTAATTATTTACTATTGGTTGCATCTTATCTTATATATAGATATAAAATAAATCTAATATCTTATCTTATTTATCTTAAATTAGTGCGGAGAGACACTTTGTGCCTCCTTACCTATTTTAACTAAAAAATAAATAAACTAGAAGTAAAAAAAAAAAACCTAACACAAGAGTAATGGATAGTTATTAAGAGAGAGTAATAAAATTTTAAAAACTAATAAAAGATAAAATATGATCTATTAAAATGTGTACATCAATCAAATGAGAATATTTATATTATTATTAGTATAGATATAAATACCAAATGAATATAATATCTTATTTTATTTATCTTATATATAAATATAAGATAAACTAATATATTTTAAAAAAATAAAAGATAAAGCAAATATTTTATTTTGTCTTATCTAAACTATGCATATGTATTTTCTATGTTGTTAGTTTTTTAATAATAAATATTATTATCACTATTGGGAGTTTGGTGTGTTTTTTTTTGTGTTACAAAAATTTAACTAAATGATTTAGACTTAAACATGTAATGTTTGTATTAAATATGTTGTGTCTGTTTGAGCTTTGGGTAAAAAAATCCAATAGAACAATATATAATTTTTTATGGGGCAATTTTTTTTATATACATTAACAAATAAAAATAATCTCGTGGAGACAACAAGCCCATGACTCTAAAGCATAAGGTATCGCACATATAAATATATTGTGAATATTAGGATTAATTAATATTTATATTAAAAGCAATAGCCTAATCTTTTTTTTGGTATAGAAACAATAGCTAATTAATTGTAAGTAAATTTTAAGGGGTCTAAAAAATGGAATATATATATATATATATATATATATATATAAAAACTGAAATATTTATATAGAAAATAAGTAAAACTAATGTTTATACGTATTATTGTAGTTAAATAAAAAATAAAATCCAAATTAAAACACTCAAATTTTCTGTTATCTAGCAAAAAAAGAAAAACTCAGATTTTCTGTTTAGCTCGGGCACCGGGTCAAAAATCTAGTTAATAATTAAAAGTTGAAGTGTTATGATTAAAAAACTATTAATAATATTATTTTATATATTAACATTAAATTAATTTCTTTAATCGTTTTGATTTTAATCTATAGAAAAAATTCGTTAATAAATTGGTTGTCTTGATTATGTAAAAATGCAAATAGAAATAAATAGAAAAAGACTACTCTAATTTAATTAAGAAATTTTTTAAAAGATGAAATATATTTTTAGAAAAGTGTCATACATTTTCAGAAAAAATTATATCATGCACAATTTTTTTAAGATTTATTGTTGTATGATGCTTCTCAATGTTTGTTTTTGAGAAAGAAAAAAACTTCTTTCCACTATAGTTAAATTATTATTGTTTTTGTTAAAACTAACCTAGACTTAATTAGGCCACGCATTCCTAACAATATTGACAGCCTTAGCCACTAAATAGAATAATTATTTTCGAATAGAGCCACGTGTAAATTCATTATTTTTTTTATTGAAGTTATTAAGAGAAATGATAAAAATAAAAGTAGAAGCATTACAAAAAAAGGAAAGAAAAAACAAAAAACAAAAAAAAAGGCTGAAAAGGAACATGCCCTATTTTGTTTATATAAGAGTATTTGCTCAAAAAATAAAAAATAAAAGAAGAAACACTGAAAATTATGATTTTATAATTATTTATAATATTTTTTTTATCAAAAGAATCTAATTACATTATATCCTTATTCACAAGAATCAAATCAAATATAATAAATAATGGATATTTATAAAATGATTATTTATAACAAAATTAAATAATATTACAAATATGTATTTTGGCTTTTTGAGAGGAAGAAATAAGATAATATTATTTATATCAAAGTTGAATAATACCACAAATATATATTTTGACATTTTAAATAAAAGTATTTATCAGTTGAAAATATTTTTAATTTACAAGAAAATTATAATTATAATAGAAAAATTTGAGACCTACAAAGATCATACAATAGCTTAGACATTCACGGTGTAAATATTTTTGTAGGCCTCAAATTTATCTATTATTTCAATCATAAAGTTAATAAATTTAGAAAATTATCATAATTTAATCTGGGAAAAATAAAGAGGATGCAATATAGTTTTAGAAAAAAAAACATTTTTTAAAGATTGATTGCTGTGTGATGCTTTTCAATGCTTGTTTGAGAAATAAAAAATTTCTTTCCCCCAAAATATAGATTTATTATTATTTTTGTTAAAACTAATTAGGCTTAAAAGTTAATTAGGTCGCAAATTCCAAACATTATTTACAGCCTTAGTCACTAAACTAAATAGTTTTTTAATAGAGCCAAGTGTGAATTCATTATTTTTTTTAAAGTTATTAAAAGATGATATAAATAAAAATAAAAGATATATAAAGAGAGGAAAAAAAAGAAAGAAAAGAAAAGTAAAAAATAAGGCTGAAAAGAAACATGTCCTATTTAATTTATATAAGAGTATTTTTGTACAAATAAATAAGAAAATAAGAAAATAAGAACAAACATTGAAAAATTATGACTTTATAATTATTTATAATATTCTTTAAATAACATATCATTATTAAAAGCAACTGATTTATATCCTTATCTAGAAGAATCAAATCAAATATAATAATAAATGACGGATACATATAAAACAATAATAACTAATTATTAATTATTTATAACAAAAACAATTATGTTTTTTGACTTTTTGAGCAGGAAAAACTATAAAAAGTATTTGTCAGTTTGAAATACTTATAATTTACCCGAAAGTAATAGAGAAAAATATTTAGTATCAACCAATTATAAATTTCTTAAAAAAAACAATTAGAAATCATTTGACATATAACTTTTAAAATAATTATTCAAATGTCAACAACTTTATTATATTTAAAATTTGTATATTTTTACATCATCATTAAATTTAACACAAATTCAAAAAATAACAATTGGTTTTATCAATAATAACAAAACCACAAAATTAAGAAAATGAATTTTAGTTCAAATTACCATAAAACCTATTAGCATTGTGTATTTAGAGAGTGTTTGTGAAAGAATTTGACCCAAGTGAAAGCTTTTCCATGTTATTTTGGTATTTTTGCTTTTAAAAGTAAAATTTTTCTGTTGAAACCCGTGGGTTGAAAGTGTTTCCCAGTACATTCATTATTTTTAATCACTTTTATCATAGTTTTTTTCCCCCTATTATTGTGCTCAATAATGAAATCAATGTAAACAAACAAATTTTTGACAGAAAATGTAAACAATTGATAGTTACCATAGTAGTATACTATATAGTGCTAGACTGAGCATAAATGCCTCACAATTAATTAAACTGACGCAGATTTCTACCGTATTGGTAGAATTTTTTACAGTACCGAAAATTGAATTTTAGGTTTACGTCAGGGGTGATGGTGGTGGTCACGTGGCAGAGCGAAGGGAACTGTTGAAAAGGGGAGTATATATTTACAGTGTGCGCACAGGGTGCACGTTAGCGCACTTCACGGAGTGTGAATGCATATACTCACCGCACCCTAAGCCACCACACCACCACTATCACCAGCATCAACTTCTTCTTCTTCTTCCGCCTCACCTAACCAAACACTTCTTCTCTTATGTCATGTTTTCTTTCACTCTCTCTCCAATTAGGGTTTTCCCCATTCCCAATGCCTTCTAATTCTCTCTGCCTATTCGCAACCGTTCCTACTCCTTCGATCACTCTTCGAATTTGGTTTCTCGTTCACTCTCGCTCTTCGATTCGGAGAAAATCGGGCGCTATTGCTTGACACTGGTTTCGTGCCATGCCGCCTAGTCGTAGAAAGGGCGGAAAGAAAAGCGCCGGCGGTGCCGCCGCCTGCCGGCAGTTTAAGCTCGGCGATCTCGTGCTCGCTAAGGTTAAGGGGTTCCCTGCTTGGCCTGCGACGGTGAGTGCTGCTCGTTAATTTTTAAGTGAATGCTTGAATTTTTTGGATTGATTGTGTTTTGCTGTCTAGAATAACAGAACACTCTCTTGGATTGCATGTTGTACTGATTTTCCTCTGCTGTAGTATGGTTTGGTGCTAAGTGTTTGCCCGGTGATAATCGATTAATTTTAGTGGTTGTTTTATTTTTGTTTTGTTTTTTTGGTGTGTATATTGGATTTTATTGAAAGATTTTGGGTCTGACCTTGATTATCTGATTTGCCTTAGCTTAAGCTGTAGTTGTACTGTCGAATTTAGATATTACACGGAGATTGGGTTAATCAAATGATTATATTTGGAGATTTTTTATGAATGACTTGATCGGGGCCTAGAGGCTCCCGGAGGAGCTGTGGAGAAGGTCAGAGACTAGGGACCGTAAGTTAAACAATACAAAGCCATGCTTTGCATTTTCTATGGTCCTGTATAGCTTATATGTTTGTTTTGGACAGTTGGACACTTTTTTCCCCTGCTTTTTGATTGTATGTTATGAAGATTTTCTTTGCTGATTAAGTTGCTTTGTTTTATCTTGGGGCAGGTGAGTGAGCCGCAGAAGTGGGGTTACTCTGCTGATCGGAAGAAAGTATTTGTTTGCTTCTTTGGAGCCGCCCCACAAATGTATGTATTCAAGTCCATGTCTCATTTGATTGAGTTGCTATTGACATGCATATTGTGTTCTTGTTTGATAAGGAATTGAATGGACATGAAGTTGCTATTGGTATGCATATGGTGTTCTTGTTTGATAAGGAATTGAATGGACATGACAAAATTTCAAAACCTGGTTGCTTGAAATGATTTAGTAGAAATCTGATATCGTTAATACTTAATACTACGTTGTTTGACCTAGGGATATTGTAAGGTGTAATTGTAGTATTCTTGTTCATATGTCATTGATTTGGTGTTTGCTGGAATGTTATTAGAGATTGTGGTGTTAGTAAGTGATTTTCCTTCTATATTCTTTCTATTACACTTTGATGAGGCCTGTATAGATATTAAAATATCCATACATCAGGATGTCTATTTTTTAAGCAAGCTAAAACTGAATGGTTTCAATAATTGTAGTCCACTTGTGATGATAATGCTTATTGATGACATGCTTGCATTTTTCAGTTAGCTTGTCCTTTATGGCATGTATATATTATGGTTGTAAGTTGTAACCATATTTAAAAGATTTTGTTGTGTGATAAATTTTCTCTGAAGTTTGAGTAGGTAATAGTAGGTATGAGGTTTGTGCATATGTGAGGTTTCACCTTTAGGGTATGATTCTTCTAGTGAGAAATTGAGAATCAGACCATACATTTGTGACAATTGTAGTAGTGTCTATTTTACCCTTTTAGTTCTTATGAGCAGAGAACGGATAAAAAAAATGAATGCTAATGGCTTTTATCTTAGTTACTCTTAGTTTTCGGGTATTTGATTGTGGTTTGTGGCATATTGCAGCAAAGTGAATTATGTTGCCAACACACTTGTGTTTGGCCCATATTCTGCATACTTGATTTTGGATAGTGTTGATAAAAAATACTTCTTCAAGTGTGTGGTTACCATAATTGGTTTGTTTGGTTTATATTATAAAAAATTTAAAGGCCTTTCTATAAAATATACACCCAAAGTGATTTTCTACCAGAGAAGCAACAAGATGGTGCTTGTCAATAGCCAAAATCATGCTGGCATGACCTGATATGATTCATGTGCCAAATTTGCTAAATATGTTGGCATTGATTTCAAGGCACATTTTTGATGCGTCAAATCTTTCTAATTCAAATATGGAATTAAACATGCTCCAATATGAGCATGCACTCTTCACTTCATGTGCTCTCTGCATTCCACATATAAGTACAAATGTACAATTCTATGTCGCTGATCTTTCAATTGGCTCAGTTTGATCCATGCTCTCTCTCATGAAGCATGACTTTATATTGTAAAAAAATTAAGTGAAAATATTCACTCCCCTGTAATTTCTATCTGGGATATCAGCTATAAGATTCCACCTTGTCACTAGAGGTTCATGTAATAACTTTGTCTTTTATCTCATTTTTGTCATCTCTCTCTATATAAAAACCATCCAGCCTCCGCCACGTGTTGCTTGCATATGCAATCTGAGCCCACTGTTTTTTTTCTTCTCATTTTCTCTCATGGTGGTGCATAGCATGGGCCTCTGCTCTAGTTATCATTATTTTCCTAGACGTCAAGACTCTTCTTGGTGTCGGAGCATCAAAAGTAACAAAATAACCTGGAAGCTTACTTTATTTTCATTCTGTGGGACATTGTATAGAAAAAATTATATATGTGGATTATAGTCCAGGCAAATATTATCCTTGTGGAATTTTAGTTGCATGAAGCCTAGAACACTACCCAATTAAATATAATTTCACTCGGACAGAATTTTGCAAATAGGATTTTAAAACATAACAGTGATTTTCTCTGAATCAATTCTTGCAAAAGTGACTCTTTAAAGTCTGAAATCTCAAAATATAGCCAAACAAATGCTGTCAATATCCTGCAAAAATTCTATATAAAAATGTGATATATGATGTTAGTTGGTATGACTTATAATTAGAGAGTACTGCTTTTGGCGATTTTATTGGATAGAAATGTTTTATATACTGGATCCCAAGTTAGGCTTTGTGATTGTGAATGCTTGTATCCCAAATGTTTTGGTTTCTGCTTGGTCCTCTGTTTTCTTTTTGTCTGTAATAATTTTCCTTCTTCTGTTCCACATGCTGGATGATTCTTGATTTAGTTAATCTTTTGCTCTTTATCCTATTCCAAGGGACAGAATGTAGTTCAATGAATTTTATGTTTGATTGTTTATTTTTATTAACTTTTCATCCTCAAATATTTTTTCTTGCTATGTTCTCCCTATCATCCTTCCTTTAGCTTTGTCAATATCTATTCTCATGCATATTAAAACTACGTAAGAATTTTTTTGTGGTTCTTTATTAAGTTAATATCCCAGGAAGTTATAAACTGGTTAAACATGCAGTGAGAACATAACGATGAAGCAATCTTAGTGTATGTGCACCTCTGATATGAAAATTATAGAAAAGAAGGATATCTGAATGTTGTCTCCCAGGTCCACACATGTATTTTTTATAATTACACATTACACAATAGAGTACAAAAGGAATTTGTCATAAATACAAATCAAATCCCTAATTACTTATCTTACAAATATTAACATGTAAAATGATATTTAACAAAATATTGTGATTTCATGTTGATATATCTCCATAACTTAGATAAGAATTTCACATCTCATTTCAATCAGTGGTCTTCAAATCTTAAAGATGGTTTTCTTCGGACATGAACATAAGGAAATAGGATACAGTTCTGTTTTATTACCTGACTGTAGTATTTATCAGTTTGTGTAATCACTAGGTCTGCTAGTGAGCCAGCTACGAATTGCATTTCTAAAGTTTGTACTGTTATAGTACCTCTGGTACTCATTAATGAATATATTATATTTTTGGCTGATAAAAAAAAAATGTTGATATATCTCCATTATTGTGTTACAGTGCTAGTTCATAAAGTAGGCTTTAAGTTTTATCTTGTGTTGAGATCCTCGTGACCTATTGTGTTGTGTATTTTAAAGATGAGAATTATTAATGTTATTTGGGATTGGTATTTCTCTTTTAATTGTTTTAACTTTTAAATATTAAATAAGATTTAAATGTTAAAGGCTCTGGAATAATTGTTCTGTTTTTTATTAGGGGAAAACTGCCTGTATATATACAAGATGTACAATTTTATCCTATAATTAAGGAAAATTGGTAACTACAAATATGGTGTCAGATTTCTACTCAATGATATTGACAAATATGAATAAGGAAAGAATATACAAACAATAACTAAGGAAACAAATGAAGACAATATCTCTTCAAATCAGAGAAGATATTGTAACACTCCCCTTCAAGCTGGTGAGTGAATGTTCTTCAATCCCAGGTTTCTAATTATCTCCTTAAACATCTAAGTTGAGAGGCCTTTTAGTAATTTCATCTGCTATTTGATCTTCTGATCGAATACTTCGGAGATCAAGTATGCCATCTACTAACTTCTCTTTTGTAAAATGTATATCAAATATTAACCTCTGCATGCTTTGTGTAATCATGCTGAACCAAATTATGTGCAATGCTGATTGCTGACTTGTTGTCGCAATCTTCATTTACTTCTCTCAATTCGCAAATCATCCACAATTATCTGTAACCGCAATAACCCGCAAATATCTAGACCCATAGTTCTGAACTCTGCTTTTGCACTTGATCTTGCTATCACGTCTTGTTTCTTCTCCATGTTGCCAAATTATCCCACTGAAGGTACAGTACCCTGTGTAGAATGTTGATTAACTAGAGATCCTCCATAGTCTCCATAGTCAGCAGTGTACAGATACTGCATAATTCTTTGGACTGCTTTTTTAAGTCATGTTCCTTCTGGCTCCCTTGCTTTTGAGTGTATCCTTTTGCCACTAACCTTGCCTTATATCATTGCTATACCCATCTGACCTGCCTTCGTATATGCTTCAAGGCTTCTTGTACTATCCCTAAACTATAATGTGTGCTTAAGGTTAGCAAGAAGGAATTGCATCTGTCTATAATATTGTGGTAAGATACATAATGGGATATGGAGTGTTTGGTGCAACTTCTTTTTCCTTTTGTTACAGAGTTACGGCAATGGGTAGATCAAGTTTAGAGTTTTGCTCAACAGGTAAAGAGAATTCCTCCTTACCTGGAGTAGAGGTTTCAACAAAAAAAGAGGACTAAATTTGGGTTCCATAACTGACGATTCTCTATGAGCTTCAGTAGGAGTTGGATCCAATGATTGAGCATGCTGTTGAATAGAGCTGAACTTTTCTCTCCTCAAGTTCACCATGAATGAATAGTGATTCTTTGGGCTTTTGGACATGCTCTGTTTTCTGAGTATGTAGGATAGTACTCCGTTAGTTTGGGTGAATAGGAGTTGTTTGAGAAGCAGATGGAACATTGGAGAGAGGAAGGTTAAGAATAAAGTGTAGATAACTAAGTTGTTTAACATCATGGAAATTCTCCCCTTGGCGATGTGAAGAATATTGTTGGAGAGATTACAAAATGTAATATCCTTAGAAACAGAATTTTCTGGTTGGAGGACGGATACACTTACGGCTGATGGACATTGAAATATCCTAAAAGTGCACACTTGAGAGCATAATGATCAAGTTTGCTGCCACAATGCTGTTTAATAGAAAAACCACTTGTTGAGGGACTGAACCTTCAACTTTATGCAAAGTTGAAGGTTCCATTTCCTTTTTCTGGGCTGTAGGGTTAGCTTCATTCTTCCTCTGTTTTATCTGGTTTAATTTCCCTGGTGTCCCTTGGTTTGTTGCAATAAGTACACCATAAATTGTCTTGGTTCAGGGTTTTACTTGGTTTTGGTCTGGACCATGTTCATTTATTCTCCTCTATGCAGTAGTGAGAGCTAAATCAGTGTTGGATTGAGAGGCATAGGTATTTTTCCAGCATCACAGTATGGTGTCTTTCTTTTCCATGGACAAGTGGAAAGGTCTCATTCAGGTTTGGTGAAGACTCTTGCAAGAATCTGGACATGAACTTGATCGAACTCCATGCTTAGACCAGCCAAGAATTCAAAAGCTCAAGCTCTTCCTCTCATTTAAAGAAGAGTTTGATTGACTTCTTTTTGTTTCATTCCAGATTCTGGTATAGCTTCGTCTCCTGCCCCAAACCATTCTTGCATGAAATACTCTGTAACAGAAAGGTTGCCTTGTTTGGTATGAACAATCCTCGTCTTAACTCAGATAATAGCAACTCTTGAGCTTGCCTATCTGTTTTGATGTCTCAAGTAACTTAAAATTCTGAGATACCTCAATCTGCATTGAGTTCAGCAACTGGGTTGTGATGAGAGTAACTTTATGCCCTATGTTTTTGAATTTCTCACCTTTACTCTAAGGAGGTGGATTGTCACAGAGACGAAGAAGCCTCCACTTCCCATTTAGAGTCAGCACCAATATTGTCCAATGTTATAAATAATTTTTGCCTTCCAGTTGTGCAGCAATCTCCAATTTTTCCAACTCTGAAATTGGGCTATCTGTTTTGGAGGGGTTCTAACTTCTTAGAGAATGGACTGTGGCAGCGATGGAGGCCTTGGGTTTAAGAAAAAGGAAGGACAGTTGCACCAGAGCTTATGTAAAGGCTCTGATAAGTTGCACGATAAAGGTTATTTTCCCATATTTGATTAGAGGCATTCTCCTATAATTAAAAAGAGAATTGATATGTAGAATTAAGGTGGCAAATTTCTACCTACTTGATGATAGATGACAAAAATCAAATAGGGAAAGAATATACAGAATTGCAGATAATATTAGGGTAATAAATGCAGACAATATCTCATGATACCAGAGAAGATTGTTAGGAAGTCCCACATTGCTTGCCTCAATTCTTGGGATGTAGCTTATATATCTGTTGGACAACTTCAGTTAATGCCAATTGGTTTTAAGCTGAAATTTAACAAAGATGAATCAACTAGAATGGTTATGATAAAATCAGGGTTTTAAATAGCATGCTACAGTGGTGTAGCAGTGCTGACTGGCCCCTATCTGCCATAGGGGCTGCCATAGCGGAGCAATTGTAGCAGCAGCCATGATGGACAAAATAGCATCCATAACAGCACTATTTGTTGATTCCAGTAAAGCCCTTTGAACAGAGATATCATGGTTCTTTTGGGATTCTAATTTTCAAAAATGAAATCTATAGTTGTAAACTTGTAATAGTATTTAAAATTATAAAGAAGACTTGGATTTAGAAGATGATGATTATTCCTATCTAGGAAGCTTGAATTTGACTTTTGTTGGTATTTACTTGTATGTTTTGTTTAAGACACCTATGACTATATTGTTAATTATGCATGTCATTTATTTTCAGAATTTTGTTTATCATTTTTGAGAATTTATATGTATATAGTATACATGATATAAACTATATAACAAAATTCAAAATATTGGCTATCCTACCATCTGTTATCTCACTATAGCATTTGGATAAAACAAGGTGTGGTGTGACTTAATATTGATTAAATCCTACATTCATACTTAATTAGGGGAGGAAGTGATTAACACCAACTTAAAGGGGGAAGGATAATAAATGAGGTGTTGAAATTTTAATTTCTATTTCATTGATTGAATGTGAATGGTTTGCATGAATTATATTTTTAAGCTAACTGTAAGACTTTTCATAACTGTTTAGCAATGTGGAGTCTCTCTCTTAACATTTAGTTATTCCCCCATGTGCAAGCCTTAATTTTATTTACCTTGCAAATTGTCTTGGTTTGAAATGCCATTTGGTTTTGCAGAGCTTTCTGCAATCCTGCCGATGTTGAAGTATTTACTGAAGAGAAGAAACAATCTCTTGCCAAACGTCCAGGAAGAGGTGGTGAATTTGCTCGTGCAGTAAAGGAGATTATTGAATGTTATGAAAAATTGAGGACTGAGAATCAGGATGGTGACACAGGGTCAAAGGAGCAGATGGATGAGTCATATTCACCTGATCCATCTGCCAACACAGGGGCAAAGGAGCAGATGGATGCTCCTTTCACAATTAATTCACAAATGAAATCTTCAAATTGTGTGATTGACAGACCTGAGGATGCTGTTGCATTGAAGGATGAATCTTATAATATAGAAGCATCATTGGAGGAAGCTACTGATAATGCTATTATGACTGCAACTGTAAAATCACTTTTTTCAACAACCCAGAGAAATGCACCAGTTCAAAGGTCTAGAAGCACATTACAGGTCCAAAACTTTGTTTTACCTTATAGTGATGGTGGAAATAATGGCAGCAATAGTAATGACAACATATCAGCTGATGCAATTGAGGATACATCTATAAGAAGGAGAAAACATATCAGGAAATCACCTGACCTTTTAGGTTGTGATGATACTGATTCACCTGCATTTGCTCCAAATGTTAGCATGGAGGACAATGGTTCTGAAATTATTACAATCATTTCTGATGCCTTCACTTTAAATGAGGGAAGTACGATAGATTCTAATTTAAAACTTGAACAGTCTGAGCCTATTGAGTGCCCTGAAGGTGAAGATGATTTGAACAAAGGTCTTGATCTAGAAATAAAGGCTGTAATCAACAAGAAGAAAAGAAAACCAAACCGGAAAAAGGAAACTAATGATTCTGGTGCTCAGAATGCCAGCCAAAGTTTGCAGAATATGGGTGGAAATTCTAAAGAAAGATGCCCTGATCAAGATGGAGATGAACACTTGCCCCTGGTGAAACGAGCTAGAGTTAGAATGGGTAAATCATCCGCAGAGGCAGAACTCAATAGCATTGCACAAGTTCAGGTTAAATGTGGCGAGGAAGATATTACTGACTCACCACATCAGATAATCACATCCTCAAATTGTGAAAATGGTAGCCTTGCTGAAGGAGGCACATCAGTGTTGAATAGTGCTTTGGTTAGTGTTTCTCCTTCTAACTTAATAGCTCTGTGTTCTGAAAATGGGTCTCAGATTTGTAAAATTAAAAAGGACCAAATGTTTGGCTGCTCTGTGGATGATGAAGCTGCTTTACCTCCATCTAAACGCATCCATCGTGCTTTAGAAGCAATGTCTGCCAATGCTGCTGAAGAAGGTGAAGCTTGCATGGAATCCTCCTCTATAATGACATCAAGTGGTAGATGCTGTATATCTACCATTAAGAGATGTCCTTGTATGACCGTTAACAATCAAGGAGGTAATGATTTAGAACTGCAAAGGTTGGATTCTTGTGGCATTGATTCATCTCATGTTAGTATGTATAGTTTCTCAACTCGTTCGAATACAATTATTTCCACAGAGAATGAGTCATCTACAGAAGTGGATAAGCATTTGGCCAAGTTCCAATGTGAAACTGGGAAGGATGTCATCCCAGGTGATAGACAGCAAGGTGGTGAAGATCTTAGTGATTCTGTTGTCTGTCATCCTGCCAAAATAGATTCACAAATACAATCACATGGAAAAATTTCTCCTGATCTTGATGTAAAATGTTGCCAAGTTGGAAACAGTAAGGATTCACCATGTCCATCATTGTTACCAAATGGTGATTACAATGTCAGACCTTCAAACCATTCAGATGCATCTGATACATTAGAGCATGGTGGAATAAGTCTTGATCCTGTGGCAGGTGACGGTGAAAGTGATAAATTGGTACCTCAAAATAGTATTAATGTGCCACAGAATGTGGTGGTTGCTTGTGAGGATATGGGGAAGCAAGCAGTTGGTGGCAGCAGCAAAATTAATGACACGTAAGCTTCTTTTATAGCTCCTACAATTACTAGATTCTGATCACTCATATCCTTGGGGAGAAAAAGAAAAGATTATGAAAAAATAAACATTTTTGCTGCCTATTTAATTATTTGTGAAATTTTATTTCTATTTATTTCTTTAAAGAAAACCATTTATGGAGAAGCTAGAAATTTTAGCTTATGAGTAAAGCTCTAAACAAGCTGTTTTCAGCCTATTCTAAAACATCGAGTTTCACCAAATTGCTCATCCAAATGTGCAAGAAGTTATAGCCTTCACAAAATTCATGCTTTCCATTCTCTGTCATGATTAATATGGTTCATTATAAAATTTGACTAGATGAACTTGAACATTCCTAATTTAGGTCATATTTGTGCAAGTAGTTGTGTTTTGCAACCTAAACAATTGCTGATTAAAAAAAAAGAGAAATAAGGTAAACTCCTCCTGACATCTCTGAAACTAAGAACAAGAATGGAGCTAGACCTCCTTACACAGGAAAAACAAATGAAACTGAAAGAAGATAGTTCTATCTCAGAAATTTCCCTCTCCCTTTCTATCCATTTCCACCAACTGCCCTCTTGGGTAAACTTGTCACCCCTTCTGCCATATACACGTTCTGTATTTTTGTTGGAATCTATCAAATTCAGTTACTTGGGGTCAGTTTGGTGTAGTTGTATATATTTTAATCAATCTGTTAAAGGTAATGAAAAATGAAAAGAGAACAATTGTGTAATGAAAGTAATGTATGCTGCATTTCTTTCAATTAACTAAAGCTCATGCTATTATTTCTTTTCAGGCATGAGGTTGTCAAAGAGGTAAAATTTAAAGGACAAGAGGAGGATATGAATTCTGTTTCAATATCAAATGATTATTCAGGTGAAAAGGGTAATTTGGTCATTCTGTCAAGTCCATCCTTGACTGATGGGAGAGTTTTCCTTCCACTAGGTTCACCTCCAAATACATCAGTTTGCAATATTTCTACATCAGACAGTAGTAATATCCTTCAAAATGGAAGTTGTAGCCCTGATGTACACCAGAAGAACACTTTATCTGGTCCTACTGATGGATGGAAAGATGGGATTGTGGAAAATGGACGATCAAGATCTGTGGGCAAGTCAACTGAAGCAGGAGATGCTGCATTGTTGTACTTTGAAGCAACGCTTAGGACATTGAAAAGGACAAAGGAAAGTATTGGTCGAGCAACACGCATAGCTATTGACTGTGCAAAGTTTGGCATTGCAACTAAGGTAATGCGATGGTATTGTTAAATTTTTATTTTCTTTGCTGTGTCAATAGGAAATGTAAAATCATGAATTGTGAATGCTTTTTGATTAGATTAGTTTTACTTATGACATGATGAATGCCTTTTTTTGTGTTTTTTTGAACCAGTATGATTTTTTGTGCAATAGGAAACTGCTCCCCTTGAAAAACCAGACCATTTCAATGTATCCAATTCTGAATATGGCTCAAAGTCATTTGATGGGTTGGACTTCGGTGATCGATAGCAGGTTGCTGAATGTTGTGCCTGCAGCCCAATTTTCTGTTGTTAATATTAAATGGTTAACCCCACCCCATTTTTGGATTAAATTCAATGTGGATGGGTCTGTTAAAGATCAGAGTGCTTGCTGTGCAGGGGTCTTTAGGGATCATTGGGATCAGTGGAAGTCTGGTTTTATCCACAATCTAGGCTCCTCGAATGTTCTGATTGCTGAATAACAGGTATTTTGGAGTTTGGAACAGGCTTGGGATCTTGAATTCAGGCACCTCATTGAGTCTGATTCTAAGCGGGCTATTGAGTTTAGTGCAAATGACTATCCTATACCGCACCCACGTACAAAAACCTTGTTAATATGATAGTTAGTTTAAAGAGTAGCTCATCAGTATTCTTTAGGGACACATGTATTTAAGGTCCCTCCTTTAGAATGTTCTCTCCTTGTCTTGAAGGATGCTATGGGGTCTGCTACCCTGAGATCCATTAGGATCTTGAAGTTTCTTGTCGGGCTTTAGCCCCTCCTCTGAATTAAAATAAAATAAGGGAATTATATTGTGTTAGCTTCTATAGTCAAGAGTAGGGTCAGCCTAGTGGTGGGGGTTTGGGTAGTTTACAATTTGCATGTGGTTCTAGGTTCAAATCTCATTGTGGTGGTTCTGCAATTGACCATTAAATAAAAAAAGCTTTCATAGTCAAAGGAGATATCCAATTTATGCTTTTTGAGACCTCATAGTTTTACCTTTCAAGCCTGTTAGCTTTCTATATTTTGACCAAATTTAAATTGATCCATGAATCTTGGTGCATTTGCACCTTATCTACTTGACTACATATGGTATTAACTGTACCGTGAGTCCGAGCAATCTAAATTTATCAGGTGCATTATAATTATGACCTTTTGGATACTTTTTTTTTGTGTCTTGGTAGAATTTGAATTTCTTTAGGAAGGAACATTTGGTTTTGTCATGACCAACAATTTGGAGTCAAGTTCATTAGGCCTGGTTGGATCTTGAAGCTTGTCTTGCACCTGTTGTGGAATCCTTTAACCAGAATACCTTTATCTTTTTCCCTAAATTATTAATGAATAAATTGCTTGTTGTTTTGAGATTAAATGATTGTTTCTTTTTGGCCAGTCTCTTAAATTATTTTCTTATTGAATTTTTTCTTTTGGGCATCATTCAGCTCACTTTTGGCATCCCAGGCTCATAGAGGAACTTAATTTAATTTGTTTGTCAGAGTATAGTTAAGTTTGCACCTACATGTTTTACTTTAAATCTTATGCACCTTGATGGGAATTATAACTATTTAATTTGCTTTATGGTTATTTCCTATTGAAAATTATTGTACATTCCCTTTAAAAGCTTATCATGTCTTTTCTTAACGGTATATTCATTTGTTGGGGGCCTGGGATGTGGGGGTGTATTCTAGGTGATGGAAATTCTTGTCCATGATCTGGAAATTGAGTCAAGCCTGCATCGGAGGGTGGATCTGTTTTTTCTTGTTGACTCTATTGCTCAATGTTCTCGAGGGTTGAAAGGTAATTGTTTATCATTTGGTGATTCTTGAATCTTGCAAGCAAAAACAAAAAGAATATGTGCATGTGTATCTGTTGATGTTGTAAACATAGCAAAATCTATGCATTCAGTATCTGTTGATGTTGAAAATAATCTGATTTTCCAGGAGACATTGGTGGAGTATATCCATCTGCTATGAAAGCAGTCCTGCCACGCCTCTTGTCTGCTGCTGCCCCTCTGGGAAATGCTGCAAAAGAAAATCGTAGGCAGTGTCTTAAGGCAAGTAAATGAAATTTCCTGTTTACTTAAATTAAAACATATATGCTCTCAAGTCTTCTCTTATAATTGTTAAGCTTTTCTCCCAATTATGTAGGTATTAAGACTGTGGTTGGAGAGAAAAATCCTTCCTGAACCCATTATTCGGCATCATATGCAGGAACTAGACTCGTATAGCAGTTCAGTTTCTGCAGGTGTCCACTCACACCGTTCTTTAAGAAGAGACAGGCCTTTTGATGACCCTGTTAGAGACATGGAGGGTATGCTTGATGAATATGGAAGGTATGAAATTGTTGGAAGAAAATATTGACTTTATGATTTTCTCGTACCTCTGCAAGTGTGTTTACTGTTTACTCAAGTTGCATTTGGTCTTGCAGCAACTCAAGTTTTCAGCTACCTGGATTTTGCATGCCCCGAATGCTTGGAGATGGAGGGAGTGATTCTGATGGAGGGGAGTTTGAGGCTGTCACACCTGAACATGATTCTGAAACATATGAAGTGCAAGAAACAACTCATGCAATTGAAAAACGCAGGCATGTGTTGGAAGATGTTGATGGTGAGCTTGAAATGGAAGATGTGGCTCCGTCTGTTGATGGTGAATTGAATTCGATTTGTAATATTGATAGAGGAAATGCCAGAGAGTTTGAGAAGAATCTTCCTGTGTCCTTTGGCCCCCCTTTACCCCAGGATTTGCCACCGTCCTCCCCACCTCCACCATCATCCCCTCCACCACCACCACCACCACCTCCTCCTCCTCCTCCATCTCTACCTCTACCTCCACCCCCACCTCCTACATTGCACTTCAAGTCAGCTACCTCTGATCAATATCATGTTGCAGTTGATTCAAAAGGTTTTGAAGATTCATTGGTATGTTTCACAACTTTTGCTTGGGATTTTTACACAATGGAACAAGTTGCAGCATGTTAAAACTAATTTTGTAAACCTTTTCATTTCTACTTGGGATTTGGTTCATTTTTGCAGACTGTGAAAGCCAATGTACTCCATCCAATGGCCGAGCCCTTAGCTGCACCAAGAAATAGTCAACCTATCAGTGACGCAGTGCAGTATACAGTCCCTGAATGTAGAGACATGCCAATGCAGATGCCAGAGTCTACTTGCTCTTTCAACACTTTCCCTGTACAACCAACAGACAATTCCAGGAATACTGATGGTGCTACTATGCATAATAAAGGTTACTTGATACCACCACCTCACCATGTGCCATCCAATCAGTTTTCTTTTGTTCATGGGGAACATCGTATGAAGCCACAAAGGGAGGTTCCGCCACCCCCTTCATATTCCAATGGGCACCACTTTATGCCAAGCATGACGAGAGAGTATGGTTATGACAATCATGAGAGATTAAGACCACCATATGATTACCAAGAGAGATGGAATGTTCCTCCTTGTTCTGGTAAGACTGATAACTGATGACGCTTTTGAATTTTGATATTTGAGGTGAAGGGTGGGCGGCCATGCTGTGGTTTGCTTTGGTTGTGTGTATTAATAATTATCTTTCTTGGGATTTCTGCTTTCAGGTCCTCGGTATCATGACAGAGGTGTGCCTGCTCCTTATGGTTGTCATCCTAGTGAATCAGTTAGTTTTCCAGGTCATGGATGGAGATTTCCTCCCCCGTCAATGAATTACAGGGACTCCTTGCATTTTAGACCACACTTTGAAGATGCAATTCCAGTAGCAAACCGAGGTATATGCCCCTCCTGTTTGACAGATTTTCATCAATCATGAAAAAATCTTTATTTTTTGATTTACTTCTTTTCTTTGAATTCTGGAATATCACTTTAGAATATTAAATTGATGTTTAAGATAATTATGTTTCAGGCCCAAACTTTTGGCAGCCAAGATGACAGAAATTACTATTAAATGAAGGTTGGCATACTTCTGAGTTCTGTCTATCCGCAAGCCTCTTTGGTTATCCTTCACCAATTAGTATCATTGTTACTTATAATTCACTCATTGAATGTTAGATACAACCCACTTTTTGTCGTGGGCCCTGCCTTTGTTTAGAAGAGGTGGTTTTTATTTCATCTTTCTGTACATGCAAGAAAGAATCTTGAGTTCCGCAGAATCTGCACAGGATATGGTCATAATCTGCTAGAATTTGTATATATACATATATATTGCAGCCTCTTCTGCAGAATGCAGAGCAGGAAGAGTCATTGTAGAGTGGTCGGAGAGCTTTAACTTATCATTAGGCTGTCAACGTATCAAATTCTTTTTGTTGCAGATTATATAATTTATTTCATGGAAGCTCTTACAGATGTTCGATCAAACCAAAAAATTTTTAGGGGCCGTTTGTTGAATTTGTTTTCTTAATATAGAAAAAATACCCCTCGGGTAACGAAGCTGGGTTAGCTGTATTTTCTCTCCCCCCACCCAAAGTGCTTGCCTTTATTTATTTGTCATAAATGCCTTTCCTTTTTTTCATGTGCATTGTGAGTACTTGCATTGATTGCAGCCTGTAATTTGATGGCTGAGGATAAAACCTTGCCCTACACAAAAACGCGTGGGGGCATTTGTAGCCACTCCATGGTTTATTAAAATTCATTTATTAAGGTAGTTGGTACGTCCAACTACGCAAGTGTTCCGTCTCATGAAGGGCATGACTTTCTCACTTTTTAGCATTATAATTTTTGGAAAAGCTTTCTTATAAATTTTTTTTTTTTGAAGTGAAGAAACAAATATTTATTTTTAAAATTTAATAAATTAAGTACTTCATTTTTTTAAATTGAACATTAAAGTATATGCGCAAGGATAATCTTCTGTCACTTGAGTAGGGCTGCTCAAGAAAACTAGTTTTAAATAGCTGGTTTATAAAAGTAGGTATAAACTATAGTTATAGTTATAGTTATAAAATTATAGTTAGTTTTATAGAAATGATTATTTCAAATAATTTATTTTTATTCATTCATAATTGATTTTTTAATTTTAAATATAATTTTTTTTATATAATTGATAATATGATTAGTTTATTCATAATTGGTTGTATATTCATATTTTAAAAATAATAACTGATTATATCACATTATAATTAGTTATATAAAATTAGTTATGATTAAATTATAATATTCACTTATAATTTAATTATTTATTAGTTATGATTATAATTATGTAAATATCCAAATCGAACACCTTAGACTTGAAAGCACATAATTTCTTTTTGGGATAATTATCTTATTTCTTCTCCACAATCTACAGACAAAAGAGGTGACTGCTTGTCATTTATGGTAGCTGTACAGTGAGTTGATGGTGGCGTAAATAAAAAGTTACATTACATATCGTATATAATAATTATACGCTATGTAATGTAAAATTAAGTTATAAGACAAAGGAGAAACATGACTTAACAGTATAAAACCACGATTCTGCTGTTTCGAGATAGTGATCAATTCGCTTTTTTAACGATATAAACAGTAAGATATTTATTTTAATGATTAGATTCTTAAAAATATCTTTCGAAAATCAATTTAACTGTAGTATAATAGTTTTGGATGTAACTTCTTCTGTAGAATCTGTCTGCATGTTTTTTTGTATTCTTGATTTTTAGAAGTTGTTTTTACGTTCTAAAAATTTTATTTGAGTGAATTTGAGCAAAATTATTACTTGTTTTCTTCATTTTTTTTTAATTTAACTCAAGATAAAGGAATTGAATTTTTCTTATCACTAAAAAAACTGCAATTATCACTGATCATTACTAAAATAAAAGTGAGGATGAAAATTAATTATTCTCACTCTTATTTATCTAATCATTATCAAAAACATCATATTCTATAATCAAATAATATAATACACACGGATGTAACTTATTTTCACTACAATTAGAGGGGATGCTGTAATTTCCAGATGTAAAAGAGCATATATAGGGGAGGGGGGGAGTATGACAAAAAATCGTGACGTGGAAATTCGGTTGCTTTGATAGTAACAGTTAATAAAAACCGCGAGTTCTGTTATTTTTTTATTATTTCGTGTACATTATTTTTTTACTGAGCAAATGTAGAATCTGAGATGGCAGCAGAGATGACCTAAGAAAACCTGTTAATATTTAGAAGAATAGAACAACGTTGTATTAGTTTCATTGATCGGAACCACCTTTAAAAAAACGAAAAAAGAAAACTAAAATATTGATTACGTGGTTTTAAATTCTTGATTTTTGGCTAATCAAGTACTTGATGTTGGGGAAACTGTCAACTTTAATCATGAAAAAAACATGAAAGTTGTCCATCTGCCATTGCTGGACCACGCACTTAAATCTTAATGGATGAAATTTGAGAGAGAGAATGCTATAAAACTGTTGAAGAAATTGGTAAACCCAAAATATTAGCATAGACATAAATTAAGAAATCAAAGAGACAGAAAGTTGAGAGAGAAGTGTTCACGTCTTTGAGAAATGGGTGCTTCGGCATCGGTCACAGAAAAATCCATCCATGAATTCATGGTCAAGGTATATACTTTTGAATCTCAACAACAGGAAACCCCAATTTTTTTTATTATTTGATTTTGGAGAATGATTATAGAAATCTCTTCTCATGGTTGGCACAGGATGCTAAGGGCAGAGACGTGAACCTCAGCACCTACAAAGGGAAGGTTCTTCTTGTAGTTAACGTCGCTTCAAAATGGTATTTTTACACACCCTTTTTTTCTAACCCAACTTTCTGCATGTGTTTGCTATAAAAATTCAATCTTACTTTCTTTTTATCCTTTTATTGCTTTTGGGTTAGCTGATTAACTTTTTGGATGTAAACTGCAGTGGATTTACAAATTCCAATTACACCCAGTTAACTGAGCTTTACAGCAAATATAAAGACAGAGGTATGGTTTTTTTAGGTTTACAGAGCAGTTGGTGCACTTGCATGTTATTGGATTCCAAATTTGTGCCTTTTCAGTGACCAAATACTTTTAGTTAAACTGAAGGATTAAAAGAAATTATTAAATTGATCTCACTTGAGAATGTTTTGTTGGTTGATCTCAGGTCTTGAGATACTGGCATTTCCATGCAACCAGTTTCTGAAACAAGAGCCCGGGAGTAGCCAGGAGGCAGAGGAATTTGCCTGTACAAGGTACAAGGCTGAGTATCCCATTTTTGGAAAGGTAAGGTATTGGTTGTTTGTACTTTGTATAGGCATCTGGATCCTCTACTGATTGTTTTTCCGTTCTAGATATTTTAGGGTACAAAGATAATAGTAAACTGATTTACTGGTGTGGTTGTTCTAATTATATTTTGTCATTGAATGCTGATTGATCCAGTAGTTTTAAGTTAGTAATGATTGGTGATTTTAACAATGGGAAGAACTAAGAAGGAACATGACATACTGCTTGAGTCTAAGCCATTCTGTTAGTTTTGTTTGAACTCGTTGCATCTACAGAATACCATTTAGCATCCTTTGAAAGTCAAGACTATGATCAAGTTTTGTGTTTGTCTCAGTTTTTATTATTATTTATTAGGCCTAGTGAGCATGACCATAACATTGGCCAATGGATTAAAAAGTGTATGATAGAGAGATGGCTAATATTAAAAAAGTGTATGATAGTTTTTATTATACCCTTTTTAATGGTGTTAACTTAGTAACAAAATATTGAGATACATAATGTGATGCCATGAGTAGTGCTAATTGAAGTGATGACAGTACTCTGAAGCTATAGATATCACACTTCTCACTTGCAACCCTAGTATAAGTAAGCTCTGCATTGATCAAATTGGAATGAGCAGTGTAAGGATTAAAAAGAAAATAACTAAAAGCTAACTGGATTAAACAAAATCTACAATTTGTATAAACTCAACATTATAATTAGACATGCTAGGATGTAGAGAAAAGGGAAAGGAACCAAAAATGTAAAAAAAAAAAAAATTGGAATAATTTTACTTGGAGTTATATATCATATTATATATCCAATGGTTCAGGCAACTTTAGTTTGATTGGAAGAAATGTGAATCATGTTTGTGGAGCCAGGTTGTGTCATAGTCTGAAACATTGGGCTTCTAATATGAATAAAGTTACTGCTGGTGGCTATGTCATTATTCACTGTTGGAGAGGTGCATTCATGGTCAAGATATGACAGAGCATGGGCTTACCTTACCAAGAGGAACAAGGTTGGGATGGAATAAAGAGCTTTACCTGCTGCAGATGCATTGCAGAGATGTGATAGAACATAATTTAATAAAAACAAAAAAAAGTATCCTGATTCTGTCCTGTATCCCCCAAATTGAGAGGGAATACAAATTGAAGGTTTGGATGCAATGGATTGGAATCCATTTCATTTTGATCTATTCCATTCTAATTTAAGCAACCCAAACTATTAGATACAGATAAACTAAGAGAAGTAGAGAGAGAGAGAGGAATTAATGATATTTTCACTAAATCTGTTTTGTACACCCAGGGGTTTATATACAATGGTTTCCGGCTGTTAATCAGTTACAACAGTAACAAAAACCCAACTAATTGAGTGATAACTGGTTTTTCTTAACTACTAATTGAATAACTACTTGACAGTTGGGGCTACTGATCATAGACTATGCTAACACAAACCTATACTCTGATATCTCCCCCTCAAACTCATGGTGTCAACCACCTTAAGTTTGTCCCTTAAGAGGAGATAGTGCCTTAGTCAGAATATCAGCGTTCTGTTTTTTAACAGGAATATGAGTGACGGAGGACCTTCTCATGAAAAAAAAAAAATGTTAAGCTCCATATGTTTAGTTCTCACATGTAGCTCTAGGTTTAAGAGAGAGACACGGTGCTAAGGTTGTCACAGAGGATCACAGGAACATGCATTGGAATCCAATGTTTTGACAAAAAGGATTGCAGCCAGATGAACTCAGCAGCAGAGTTGGTAAGGTTGTCATATTCAGCTTCAGTGCTGGAGCGAACCACTTAGTTTTGCTTCTTTGATCACTGGCAAATCAGATTAGGGACAAATTACATGCAGCATCCAGAGGTGGATTTTCTATCATCTGGATCAGAAGTCCAGTCAGCATCACTGTATGCAACAAGATGGGCAGATTGGCTGAGATCAGCCTTTTGCAGCCGCAAGCCATGTACAAGGGTTCCTTTGAGATATCTTAAAACGAACTTGACTGCCTTCCAGACTTCCAGTGTTCCTCCAAAGACTGAGACATAAACTGAGAGGTCTTGTTTCCAGCATAGCTGATTTCAGGCCTTGTAAATTGTAATAATAACATAGTACAGGGCACCAACGGTAGATCTGTAAAGAGTAGAATTAATCATACAGTCAACCCTGTGTTTGGATAATTTAAGGTTGGTGACCATGGGAGTGGAAATCCCTTTAGCAGTGGTCATGTGAGAGGTGAAACCATCAGGGAGAGGCTGGACTTGAATACCAAGAAAGTAATTAATGGAGCCAAATTGTTGAGCAAATTCAGAATGCAGCTTGTCAATGAAATCCTGAATGAGGCATAGAGAATCACCAGTGACAATGGTATCATCAACATAAACAAGGATAAAAATGCAATGAGGTCCTTGATGTAATATAAACAATGAAGGATCATGCTTGCCTTGAAGCTGAAGGCAAGAAATGTTGTGGTCAGGCCTTTCAAACCAACACCTTGGGGCCTCTTTAAGGCCAGGGCTTTATGGAGTCTTCATACCAAAGATTTATCAGCAGCTTTGTAGTGGTATCCAATCCTGTGGAACAGGTCTAGAGTTATCATTCTTTTTTAATTAAAAAAAGGCAACACTACACAAAAAAGCTTTGGCATTGTGCTCAGTTTGCAGCCCTTTGGTGTATATGGTTGGAAAGAAATGCTAGAATTTTCACTGGTTGATGGTCTTCTTTTGAGCTCATTTGGGATTGAGTATATATTTTCGCTTTCTTGTGGTGTTCTGCTAATGGTCTTTTCAGAGGAGTGTCTTTGTTTGATCGTTAGAGAGATCGACATGTTTTGTTACATGTCTTTGCTTTTTCTTTTTTTCTTTTCTTTTTCCTTTTACCTTCTCTTTTATCTACTTTCCCCTTGAGGGTTTCTTATCCTTCAATTTTGTGTCCTGCTCTTAATAAATTCTGTTTATAAAAAAAAAAAGTCAATACTATGTCCTGTCAAATGAGCCAACATAAAATAAATTGGTGAATAAAATAAAGATAGGAATTTGTTCTTGTGTTGGCATCTAGTCTTTGAAAGTTATTAAGAGATGCCAAATGGAAAGCATGTTGGCATTGTGGTTATGTTTACAAATGATGATTCAATAATAATCTTGTAGATTTAACTGTTTATTCTTGACTGATTTTTAAGTGAGTTATGCATCTCTATATTATTACATATGCCTGTATTGTCCATTATTTAGCATTGGGTTGTTAATTGTATATATTAAATTCCTTTTTATTTACAGGTACGTGTCAATGGACCTGATACAGCACCTGTCTACAAATTCCTTAAAGCAAATAAAACAGGATTTCTGGGTAGTAGGATAAAGTGGAATTTCACTAAGTTTTTGGTTGACAAGGAAGGGCATGTCCTCGCTCGTTATGGTCCAACCACCTCACCGTTGTCCATTGAAGTACAATCTCTCTCTATTTCTCTCCATGGAGTGCATATGTGAGATTATGTTCGTTCCATTTGGATTTTGACGTCTCAGCCTTGAACAATGACGAATCCTGCCACTTAAGGCTAATATGTCAAGATACCAATGGAGTGAGGCAACCTCACATGGCGCTCTGAGGATATGCAATAATTTCTTGTGTGAATGAGTGTGGCTATTGCTATGTAACTAGAGGCTTGGCATGCAAGTGTGAAGAACGCTGATACATGCTGCTATTGAAACTTGAAATTATTCTCATATGTTGTTTCCCTGTTGCCTTTACAGAATGACATCAAGACAGCATTGGGGGAGGCTTGAAAGACTCTACAATCACTTCAAATTGGTGCTCTTGTTGAAGATGATTGAAACATAAGGAATGTATATTTGTAGATGTTTCTTCTAGTGATTATTTCTTACATATTTCATGCCTAGGTTTTTTTGTGTTTGTTGTATTAGAATTCTGTTTTGTTTGTGATTTTAGTCGTTATTTAAAAATTAATTAATGGGCATTAGTTTGAGTTGTGTGTTAGAAGTGTGTTTTCATGTATCACTTACTAAATGCATGCAATCTTCATGGCCTCATGTGTATTAATGTCTAGGAAGTTGCATCACTTGTTATAATGCTAGGGAACAGTCCCTACCAAGTCTATCAAGAGTCTATATATATGGATGATATGAAGAACCTATGTACTGTATTTTACAAGAACAAAAAGCTTTTCATTCTCTAAATTCTCTCAGAAGATTTTGTTTTCTCTCTCACCTTATATCTCCCCCTCTAAATTCACTAACTTGTGGTTCATTTGTTTTGGTGGAATGGGGAGGAAAGAAAAATCACAAAGAATTAACCCTTCCTTCATTTGGTGACGGCATACAAAGGAAGTTTTTATGTACACGAGTCAGGATACCTTTTTAGCTTGTCCATTGATGGAAAGAGGAGGAAAGAGATGGAAAGCGGAGGAAAGGATTTGTTATTTTTATTTTTACAATTATAAATATACCCTTATTTATATCATATTTTTGTTTTTTTTATTGAAGACATTTATGTCATTTTACACAATTTTTTCATTTAATTTTTAAAACTCAATTAAATTAGTGAAAAGAAAAAAAAAATTCTTTTATTTCAATTCTCTTATCAAATAATCTAAAAAATCATCTCACATTTTTTTTCTTCCTTCTCTTCTCTTTCTTTCCTTATTCTTCCCTAAACCAAAGAATACCATTGATGTAAACATAAACGGAAATGTGAATTGCCTTTGGCTGGTAAATGCAGTAGTCATGTCTTCTCTTTTTCTGTTTTACTACATTTTAAAACATTATTGATTAATTAGAGAAATCAATTAACTAGCATGGCAGTATGTACAAAACCATAGCCAGCTGGTTTTAAGGGCTGTGGCCTACAAAATGAAGTAAGAAAGCACCATGCTAATTAGATGGAACAACTCTTTTCATTTTGGTTGCAATGAAATGAAGCTCTGCAGACCTGGCAAGGAGTGTTGATGTAGGTTAAAGTGCAGGCTAAATAGTCTTCATAGAATTCAATCACGGGATCAAATAATTCTTGACTTGGACTTTCGGTGTTGCTTGAGCTACAATTGATGAAAATCGTGAATGAAACATGTTGAAAGCAAATTTCCATGTATTTCTTCACCACTACTCGGATTGAAGAAGCTACTCCACTATAATAATGTTCACATGAGAAGATAAATATTGAAAGAGAAATGTTAATAATGCATTCTTTGACATTTTCCTTTTCAATTTACTCTTTTATCATTTGGTGCATTTCATGTGAGCCATATATTGAATACTAATAATGAATGAAAGTATGAAACTTTCATAAATTTTATTGGCTAATAAAAAGTATATTGGGAAGGATATGCTGTGATGTGTAAATTCTAACAAGTAAAAAATTAAGGCATCAATCACATGGCAGAGAAGAGATGAAACTTACCAAGACCTGCAGCACTAAGTTCTACTCTCCAAATGGGAGTGTCACTGTCGCGTACCATAGGGGGTAGACAAAATCATACTATTGCACCACTAACATCTTATCTTTTATGATTTTTTGTAATCCCTTGTCCTGTTGAGATAAGGTCTTGGGTGCTTCGATTAGACAAACCTTCCAAAATTATTTCTAAAAGGTTTAGCTAAGTTAAGAAGAAAGCAATAATGACAGCGAGTGAACCATCTCACTGATGAAGATAGCAATAATGACTGGAACGGAACCATGTGAGCGATTAGGATAGCAATACCAATATAATATGACAATGATTCAATCATGTCACGTAGGTTGTTTAAGAGAACTCACAGAGAATTTATTTGATTTTATTCTTATATTTATTTTATTTGATTATTTTAATATTTTTTCTGTAAAATTTATCAAAACCAGTATTTTTTTAACTTATTCTAAACGGTTTTTATGGTCAAATTTATAATATAAGCTCTAATATGATAAAAAAATATTGAATAAGTAATTAAGTGTTTAATTAAATTGTTTACCTAAACACACACACAGTTAGTGAATAGTTAATTAATGATACGATCTGAATTTATAAAAGGTTGAATTAATTATCGGTAGGTCCTTGAAATTCAGCAAAGACAATAACATGGTAGGTCCTCGAACCATTTATTAGAAATTTTTAGTTAGGTTTCTAAAAGGAAAATTTGTAATTGAATCCTTGATTATGTAAAATTTTTGTAATCGACTCTCTAGAATTAGTATATAGTGGCTTGAAACCACAAAAAAAAAAAAAAAAAACAATTTGTGATGGTTTTAAATTTTTTTGAAACTCAATTATAAAAACATTACAAAATTAAGGACTCATTATATTTTTTTTCCAGTTTGAGAATCTAATTAAAAGTTCTCAAATAGTTCATAGACTTACTCATTAATTTAACGTTAATAAAAAGTAAAAAGAAAAGTAAAAAGAAAGAGAAGAGTTTGAAGTTTTTGTTTGCATCAAACTTGATTTTTTCTTCATTATTTTTATAGACGTTCATTAATGAAAATTAAAATTTTATTTTGATAATCCATATAATAAAGATTTAAATTTACATTCTAGGATGGTCACCATAGGCTATGGAGGTGAAATTTCCATTGTGAGAATACTAGAAAAAGGGATTCCTACATTAAAAAAAAAAAAAAAAAAAAAAAAAAAAGAGATTATGATGAATCCTTCACATTCCATTTGGCGCCGTTCACTTAAAAAACACGACAGAGTCGAGCGCAAGTGTCAGGGCCCAAACGGAGAGATATGGCCCTGGAACGAAGCCCATACACGTGTATAGGCTCAACCCATTAAGTCATAGAGCCTGGCCCAGTGCTACCCATGTGTGTCTACACCACTTTTGGACAAACCGATGTGGGGCCTGCAATTAAATGCGAGAAATGAAACGCACTTTGTATTTTTAGTTTGAAGTTTGAATTAATTCCTGAGAAGAAATGAAGAAGTTTGTGATTGTGAAGATGAAGGATGTTGAAACCTTCGACGTGTTGTTATGGCTGCCGGCAAGCTGTGTTGAAAATCACAAGGTTTTGGTTCTGATTTGCAGCGACACAGTACACGTGACTGTGGACCTCTACTGTGTAGGCATGCATAATATAATAGTATAAAGTCTCTTCATGACTTAGAAAGAAATCATGCATGATTATATATATTCTGGCCTCGTGTGGAAATGCACGTCTTCTCATATTCAACAACCACATGAGGATCATACAAATTGGATAGATACATTTGTTGTGTTACCATTGGTCTATGAGTGTCCAAGATTCCCTCCTTCCGATATTCACGTCAAATCTTCAAGCTAGTACCCAAGATTTTATTTTCTCAGTTATGGTACATGTTAATTATACCAAGACCATGAAGTGTAAAAGTATCGTGCTTTCAACTTGAAATATCTGAGTTGATGTGATGTTGATTACTGCGATAAGTGTTGGATGTACATGCACTGTATTTAGTTTACTATCTGCTTGATATATGATTTAAGCACATTTTATCTCTAATTTGGGATGGAAATTAAAAAAGGATATATCTTTTGGACACTAGTGTTAAGTGGGAGGGATATTTGAATAGAATCTATTTTAACTTCTATAAGCTGAATTATGACAATATATTTAGCCTTGTGGATGATGGACATTTCTTTTTGTCCCCTTAGATATTGTTCTAGAACTCCTTGAGAAGGTTCAGCCTTACATCAAAGAGATAAGTTAATAAACTGATATAACACTAATAAGCTTAATATTTAGTCTGTAAGATCTACAATACTTATTGGAAACTTTATTAGTCTATACTACTAATTCCAATTTTGATACCATATAATGATCAAATACTTTAATTTATTATCATATTCATTTGCCACAAATATTAACGTCACTAAAATTATAGTGACAAAATTTTTAAAAGTTACATATAAATTGATTTCTCACAAAACTTTAATCTGAATTCGTGTACAGTATATATATTAATCTTGATATTTATATATAGTCGAATAATAGAACTAAAAAACTATAATTAAAATATACTACACAAAACATTAATTATTTATTAAGTTAAGAAGTTGTATTATTAATATATAGTTATTTATAAATTTATATTTTTTAAGAGAATATATATAGATCAAGATGAGATCAGTTGAAAGTTGAAACATGAACTTGCCTTAAAAAAAACCAATAGATCTAGTTTCTTAAATCTAAATTTATAAAAATCTGGAAAGGGTTGGTGGGAGAAGACGAGTCATAAACACTCTTACTCATAACGGAAAACTTTGTTAACTCAAAGGAGTTAAATTTCACGTAGAATCGTACAATCTCTATTACAGTTTTATAAAATTGGATCTCAATTTTAATTTATGGACATTTTTAATTTTGCTAAATTCAAATATACTATCAAATATTATTTCATATATTATTATTAGACATTGCTCATTTTTCTTAAGTGGATAATATATTGAATCTTATGTATGGTAAACATTTAGTTTATATTTCTCTGTTACGTTGTAATTGTCATTTTACATTTGACACGGAACAAGAACATTAATAAATAGATGAGAAAAAATAATTTTATAAAAAAATTTATAATCATTAATAACCCAATTAAAATTGACATTGAGCAATTTGTGTGGAATCAATAGGGGAAGTAATTTCTGTTTAAAAAAAATAAAAATAGGAGAAGTAATCTTTACCTACCAAAATCATGCAGATTTTGTTGTTGTTGCGGTGGACGTATGCCAACAGGCAACAGTTGTCGTGTCAACTTTTGTTTTTTGAGGTGATTATCAGGTCATGGTAAATGTAATGTACTTTTAAGCAAAAATTATTTTTAATACATACTAGATTAAAATGCACTCGAAATTTTATATTTGGTTGAATTATATTAAACCTAAAATTTCAACAAGAGAACAATGCAAGACTGAGATATGGTTAAAGAAAAAAGTTTGTGAAAAAAAAGTTTTTTTTAAACTAATCAATATAACTTCTTACAATATAATTATTTTATAAAATTAATTGTTCTCAACTATTATATATGTTCTAACCTGGTAGGATCATTATGGGTGTGGGTGCGAGCAGAGCATGCTTGATAATGTCTATACTGTAATCTAAGTATGCTTTAATCTTTAATAATTTTTAGCTGAATGCAGGACAACTAGAAGTTCCCGAAAGTATTGCATAATACAATATTCATTGTATACCTTTTAAAAATATAAGGTGTAGTCGTGTCAAATAAAATAAAATAAATTAAAAATATAAGGTGTGGTTGGCAATCATCAATATATACTTCGAGTGGGGTGATCATGTATGTTTGGCTGGTAATCATAAATATATATTGTCAGTTGTTTCAAGATTTTTATATGTGATGGCATATCTATCTTGAAAATTTTGAAGTATTTTATACTTATAATTGAAGTAGCAAAATTGCACGTCTGTGGTTGCTTCCCATAATATAACTTAATTTAGTAAAGATATTTTCATATTAGCCAAGTGAAGATATATAAATGTGCCTTGTACGTTGATTTTCGTACGTACTGGTGGAGCGTATTAGCAATACATTTTTTGATATTTTATTAATATATTCTTTATTGTTAATTAAAATTTATTGGAAACTACACAAAATTGTTATGAGTAAACTCGTTAAATAGGAAATCTGATTCACAACTTTTATAATTTCTAAATAAACTTTATTTAATAATTAATACTGAAATAGTACATGATATCTTTAACAATAAGTCCTAATGGAGTCAAAGGATCTATAATACCAATGAGAAAAACGCACTTATTCTTACAATAAATCAGTACTAGAGTGAATATTGTTTAAGTCCAAAATGGAAATCATAACAGAATCGCATGTTAAAAATCATATTATTTAATTTGCATAAGCCAAGACGTCCACAAGACTGAGTGTCATAGCATCCAGTCATCTGCCAAATATTTTTTCCTTTTCTTTCCTCTTACTAGTCCTTGATGATAAAGAAATGATCGATCACCTAAAAGTGTATAAGAATAATTATTATTGTTTAATTTACTACTTCTTAACGTATATTCTTCAAAAGTGTTACTTCAAAGTTTTTGTATGGAAATTTTTATTCCTAACTTTCACTTTCGAATGCTTATCCTTCTCTTTAAAGCAATAAAAATACAAGTTTAAATATATATATATATATATATATATATATATATATATATATATATATATATATATATATATATATTAAATAACATGATTATATATTTAACCAAAAATAATTAATTAGTAGAAGAACATATGCTGAGATAGACTAACCTCTTAAATAAATTTTCTTTCCGTAAGAGATTAGTTCCTAACTCTTTAACTCGTGTCTAACACTTTTAAATATGATGTATGTTTCTAGATGCCCACAAGATAACACAACTTGTGTTTCATCTCAGGACTTTTATTATATTAATAACATATACTTTTGCTTGTCAAAAAAACTAAAAGAGTTAGACGTAAGAGTAAAATTTAAGAACGCATAAAATAAAGCTGCTTTATCTAACATAAGATTTTTTTAAAAATGTAACATAAGATTAGTCCCCAACACAATTATCAAACAGCGTAAAGTAACACTACTTCTACATTTCATTAAAAAAAAAAAACTACTTCTACTTCGACGTATCTTAATTATAATTTTTTTAGGAAAATACAAGAAGTGGACAAAAGAATAATTTTAACTTTTGAAGTATACATCTTCAGTATAATTTTTTTTTTTTTACGATTGTGACTGATTATATATTTTCCTATCATTAATAAACAACGAGTTTAGCAGATTATATAATTGTTAACATATTTAACTTTATGGATAACCTAGCACACTGTCATTAAATATAAAGAGAAATAAGGTATATATATCGAAATTAAACTTTAGTTTGAAGTATATTGTAGGATCTTTCTATCTAACTCTTTAACTTTCTTATTAGATAGTATTTAAATGATTATGCTAGATAATTTACTAAATATCATTCTTGTATATATGCTATGGAAGGTAAAATTTTGTAATGATATTTTGTTATTTTTGAAAAATTGTAAAGTTATTCAAAAGACAATAAGTATCCATCGACATGCAATGATTGCCATAAACGGTATAAATATCTTGAATGATTAAAAAAAACAAAATCCTATTGTCGTTTCAGAATACTTAAGTTTGCTAAACCATACTTGTTTTTTCCCGTAACATTACAAAAGCCTCTTAATTATTTAACTCAATATCGCTTTACCACTAGAGCATCGATCATCTCCTTATTATATTCTTGTATCTAACTCTTTATTTTCTTGCCTAAAAAAAGAATTTATTTTCTTAATCGATACTATACAAATTTATTACTCAGCGAAAATTTTCAGTCGTGACCCAATAATACACTTGTGTTTTAGGGAAAATTATTTTTACAAGCTACTTCAATATTTTATTGAGTGGTATGGAAAAACTGAAATATAAAATTTTGAAGATATATAAGATGAGAGGAATACTTAACTGTTGTTAGATTAAGACAATCTATATACTTAATTGTTGTAAGATAATTGTCTTCATAATTTGCAGTTAATTAGGGATGTTTAACCATCTAAAGTGGAAATTATATTAGAGTATCTTTCAATGAGAGTTGCTTATGAGGTTTTAAAGTTGATTAAGTTTTTTTTAGTTGATTAAGCTCTTATACAATTTTATCGTTAATATTATAACAAGTTGAGTTTGGGACGTGTAAGAACGGTTTCTTTTTCTACAAGAATCTGGTTCTTAAAATCAAAATGTAATTTAACTACAATGAATATAGAAATATGGGGTAATTTGTGAGTCCTATTTTAAATTCTAAAAAAATTGCACAGTTTGAGTAAAAAAAATTACAAGTTTTTTTAGATATCTGTTAAGAAAATAAAGAGTTGTGATGGATTAAAAAAGGTAAGTATATCTCTTTATTATGAGTATTTTTTTATGGATATGTCATATGATCGAGTGCAAATAAGTAAGTACCCATCAAAATAGAATTAAACAATTCTAATGGTGAATCACGGGAGATTGTCTTGATACAAATATAAGTTAAAACATCTCTAAAATGGCTCTCAATCATTGGTAAAGTGGTCATATTTCTTTCACTTGGCTTAACTATGAACTTATTGATTTAGCATCTCATTTCAAAAGACAGTGCAAATAAAAATATCTCCTCTATCCTGAATAAGCTTCACAAGTGCACAATAGAAGAAACTTATCCACAAACGTATACAATTATTTACAAGACCAACCTCACAAGGAAATTCGAATGATAGTTAATAAGTAAAGAACATTTGCATAAAATGACAATTTCAAGATCTAAATTTCATAATTCATTTGTGTATAATTAATAAAAAAAGTATTATTTTAGGAGTTATAAGATTGAATAAGTGATTGGAGAGAAAAAATAAGAGAGAAAAATCATAAATTTAAATATCTTTCATTAATAAAAATTAACAAATTAATAACTAACAATAAAAAAGTACTATACTTTAAATGAAGATTTTCATTAAATAGATTGTTCATGTTAAAGATGTCACATTGATTAGAAATATAATTAAAGTAGTGTATATAAGTAAAGAAGTGACTCTTACTTCAGAAATTGATTTTTTGAAATTGAATTAGACTCTTATTCAAATTTTAAACATGTGTAATAATTAAATAATTATTTATTTATTTTAATCAAATTTGGAATTAATACCCATGATGGTATCAACATGATTGTAATGTTAATGGCAAAAAAAATAATGGAAAATTTTGAGTAATATTATTCTCTAGTTGGCTTTAAAAATAAAAAGGAGCCAAACGTTTTTTTATGGATTTAATTGGCTTAGAAAAAATATGTAAAATGAGAAAGCGAAAGTTCTTTAACACTGAGTTTGGGACATATCTATATTTTCTCATGTTAATTAACATATTGTTAGCCCATATTTTCGACGAGCTAAAATATGTTCTAAGTATGCATTGGATGTCGTCTCGAGGTTCGGAGCGTATTACAGAGCAAGAGTCTGGCCAGGACCTGCTCGAATCGAAAAGAGAGGAGAGTCTTTAAGAAGGAATTCCCAGGTTCAAAGGAGTATTTACGAAGTACAAAGCTAAGACAAGAAAGAGGACTTCGAGTTATTGGGCAATTCGAACTGGTGTATGGACGAGTCGAAGTCGAGGCAGCAAGAGTTCTGGACTTAGCATAATTTCTGAACAAATCTTCACTAAACCAGTTCGACTTCGAGCAAGATGGATAACCGTTCTAAGGAGCAGTTATGTGCATGTAAGATGTACGTGGCAGGACACTTGGCATTCGGATAATGTTCGACCGTTAGGGCAGTTTATTTTCGAATGTCTATATATAGCAGTTTTAGTTAGTTTTTGAGGGTCGCAAATCATTTCTACAGAATCCTTATACACTCAAAGTATCCAGCGCAGAGAGAAACGAGTACACAAGGAGAATGTATGTTTGTTTGTGAACCATTTTAAGTTTTTGTAAACTTTACATTTCGAATGCAATTTACGTTTCGTTTTATAATTCCTGCATTTTAAATGGTTCATTCGATCGAATGAACTCGCTGAGCCTTTACATTCTGCAATTTTCCTTTCCTTGCCTAGTTATTTCCAGCCTTTCGATTTCTGTTAAACAATTTTACTTTCTGCAAATTTCGAACCAGTAAGTGTTTGTTGCAACGATGAACATTCAAAAGCTTTACATTTAAACGCAAAATACACAAGTGACATGCTCCTGAGATTCACTAGTTGATCTCGCAAGCAATTAACTTAGACTAGCGGTTGTTTACCAAATTCCAGTGTAAACAAATTGGCACGCCCAGTGGGACCGGTCAATTGTGTGTTTTGGTTTTAAATTATTTTTAAAGTTTTGTTTGTTGCAGTTGGTTTATTGCCTTCTTAATTGTTTTGATTTTGTATGCATTTAAGAAGTGGGAAATCTGTTCCACACTTAACAGAATTCAAAACTCGTACAAGGATGGCTAGACCACCCCCAAGCAATCGAAACAATGACCTTCCAAATATGGAGGGGCAACCAACGCAAACATCTGTCAGTAATGCCAATATAAATTCTGGTATAGGAGCAATTCCTGACCAAACTGTTGGCACAATTAGTTCAACCGCTTCGACGGTTATGAATCAGACAGGGGTAACCTCTCCCATGACCAACATGACGTTGGCAAGTTCGACCACGTCAGCGTCTGCTTTTGCCCCTTGGAACAATCCTAGTTTAGGGAATCCCAGTGGAAGTCCCTTTCGACCGCCTCAAAATCCTCTATATGGCATGCCTACATCTTTGATGGTAGGGTTGCAAAATTCTCAACCAAACATAGAGAATCTTAATATGGCCTCTCCATCAGGATCTGTAGCGGGCAATCAAGGTAGGGTAATTCCGCAACATTTAACTAATACATCCGTTTTGTCACTCAGACAACAAATGGATGAAAGTAACCATGATATGGTTAACATGTTAACACAACAAATAGGAACTGTTATTAACCCTTTAATTCAAAATACAAATGACAGTTACCAAACGTTAACAAATCAAATAAGTCGAATTGCTGACTTTTTTGGGGCACCACCCATACAGCAACCACCGATTCGACAGATCCAAATACAGGCGCCTGTCCAAGAGATACAGATGCCTAATAACCCCGGGATGCAAATGGCTCAAGCACCACAACCAGCGGCACGCATAGAGCCACCAGTCCAACAGGTCGAACCAAACCCTGGTATAGTATTGGTAAATAGGAACCAAAATGCTGATGAAGTAATAGGGAATATTCAACAAAACCGTTTCGATATGCAGAATAACCTAGCCTAAATGGTCGAAACGATTTTGGTGCAGAATGGTTTGAACTTAGGCTTACATAGGCCTAATTTTGTGTCTCCATTATCTGAGTATGTGTTACAGACAGAATTACCAAGGGGTGTGAAAATCCCTAAGTTTACCAAGTTTGCGGGAGAGACAAATGAGTCCACTGTCGAACACGTTGCTAGATATTTGGTCGAAGCAGGGGATTTGGCTAATAATGAAAATTTAAGAATGAAATTTTTCCCTAGTTCCTTGACTAAAAATGCTTTTACATGGTTTACAACCCTTCCTCCTCATTCCATACATAATTGGAACCAATTGGAAAGGATTTTCCATGAGCAATTTTATATGGGACAGTCTAAGATCAGCCTTAAAGAGTTAGCCAGCGTTCGACGCAAGGCACTTGAATCAATTGATGATTATTTGAACAGATTCAGACTCTTAAAGGCAAGGTGTTTCACCCAAGTCCCTGAACATGAATTAGTCGAAATGGCTGCTGGTGGCCTAGACTATTCGATTAGAAAGAAATTAGATACCCAGTATTTAAGGGATATGGCTCAATTGGCTGATAGAGTTCGACAACTCGAACGGTTGAAGGCCGAAAAGGCTAGAAATTCTAAATTCCACAAGAAGGAAAAGGTTGCATATGTCGAAACCAATGACAGTGACCAGGAGTTCGATATTATTTATGAAGATATCGAAGACAGTGAGGTTGATTTAGCAGAATTAAAACCTGGACCTCCTTATGTTTGTAAACTCCTTAGACCTTCCAATGGAAAAAACCCTGTTGAACCTAAAAATGATAAATTTGTGTCTAAAACTTATACATTTGACATAACTAAATGTGATGAAATATTTGATTTATTAGTCACAGATGGCCAGATTGTTGTTCCTAAGGGCTTGAAAGTACCCCCAATCGAACAACAGAAAAAAAGGGGTTATTGTAAATTTCATAATTTCCTTGGCCATAAAACCTCACGTTGTGTTCTTTTCAGGGATTTGGTTCAAAAGGCTCTTGACGAAGGAAGGCTAAAATTTGGTGAGAAACCAAAGGTTGTTCAGGCAAATGCTGAAACATCCAAAGCTGCCGAAACTCTCTATGCGGAGCCCCAAGAAATAATGATGGTCGAAACAATGGAGGTGTCCCATGTGCAAGTTCAGGATGTATCTGAAGAGGATTACAACGAACAGATGAAGGTTGTTTATCCTCAAGCTGAGGAGGAGTTAATTGATTTCTTGAACAGATGCAAACTCGAAAACAAGATTGTGATGCTCTGCCCTCGCTGCAGTGCAGTATGTGATAAGGAGGCTACTGAGGGCCTCAAGAAATACCAAGTTGTTAACAAGGGGGCAAGGCAGAACCAACGTTTCGATAAAGGCAAAAGAGTTATGGTGCAGTCGAATACTAATCAGAAGTCAGGTCGAAGGAATACTTTCGCTCCTCCTGGTTCAGTGCCGGTCGAAAAATGGATGCACCAGGGACTCATAAGGTTCAACAAAGGGATTATGGAAGTAGGTGGTTCGAGTGGAACGAAGCAAATTGGCCCACAGGAGGCCAATAGGTACTCGTATAGGAACAATTACAAAGGAAAGAATCCTATGACGAGGACCCAATGGCGTAGGTTCCAGCGTCAGAAGAAATTGGCCCAGCAGAACCCGCAAATGGGCCAATATAAAGAAGTATCTAGGAGGCCAGTAAAGGAGAGACTCCTGCCTCCGGTGGATGAAGATAAGATGGAGGATGAGGATCTACTGGATTCTGAGCCAGATTTCGATGTCATCTGTGTGGTATCTATCTTGCCATCTGAATATGATGTCCAATCTGAAGTTACTGAGATCGAAAGTGAGTTCGATCATTTTGATATGGCTGACCCAAAGCCAGTATGTTACTATGTTATGAATAATGGCTGTGTGGAAGAGCAAGTAGCTTATTTCGAAAAGCCAGATTTTCAGATGAAAAGTCATCTCAAACCTCTTTTCATCAGAGCAAAAGTTGAGAATGTTGGAATCAACAAAGTGCTCATTGATGGAGGAGCGGCTGTCAACTTAATGCCTCGATCTATGCTCTACAAGATCGGGAAACATGACACTGATCTATCTGCCCACAACATTGTGCTTTCGAATTATGAGGGTAAAACTGGCTATTCTTTGGGAGCCATTCAAGTAGATGTTGCTGTAGGCAGTATAGTTCGACCAACTCTTTTCCTGGTGATACAGTCTAAGGCTAATTTTAACTTGCTATTAGGAAGGGAGTGGATTCATGGAGTTGGAGCTGTGCCATCTACCCTTCACCAGAAGCTCATTATCTGGAGGGAAGATGGGATTGTGGAAAATATAGAGGCGGATCAAAGCTTCTATAAGTCAGAGGTCGATAATGTTACTGCACAAACCTTTGACAAAAAGTTGGCTAACATAGCGCCTTGTGGTGACAAGGAGGCTGTTGTCGAATCGAGTGACAATGTTGTCCACTCTGTCAAACTCCATCCTACTTATGGGTTTATATGGGAGAGGGAGGAAATTAATGATGTTCCCTCTGAAGATGGAGTCATTCCACCAACTGGGTGGAATATATATGAAGATTAATATGACTGAGGCCGCTGCATGGGCCAGAATTACGGCTTATATGGCCGAAAATAGACTAAATACGGCCTTCGAGGCTGAGTCTCAACAAAATATGGCAGTTGAAGCCAAGATCGAAGATCATGAGAATAAAGAAACAAAGGATCGAAGACTGGATTGCATATATGACGATGAGCCGCTGGGTTTCGAGAAAAATCCCGTAAGTGAGGTGCCAAAGATGCAGGCTCAAGATCCTTTGGAAGAGGTCGATATGGGAGATGGCTCGATTAAAAGGCCAACTTATATCAGTGCCAATATCACCTCAAGTTTAAAAGAAAAGCTGGTGCCTCTTCTTAGAGAGTTTAAAGACTGTTTTGCTTGGGATTACCACGAAATGCCTGGGTTAAGCAGAGAAATGGTCGAAATGAAATTACCTATTAAGGAGGGAAAAAGACCAGTAAAACAACTACCAAGAAGATTCGCACCAGAAATCATGTCCAAGATTAAGGAAGAGATCGAAAGGCTGCTGAGGTGTAAATTCATCAGGGCTGCCAGGTATGTCGAATGGTTAGCAAATATAGTCCCTGTCATTAAAAAGAATGGAACTCTTAGAGTATGCATAGATTTTAGGGATTTAAATAATGCTACACCTAAAGATGAATATGCTATGCCAGTAGCGGAAATGTTGGTAGATTCGGCAGCTGGTTTCGAGTTTTTAAGCATGTTAGATGGTTATTCTGGTTATAACCAAATATTTATTGCTGAAAATGATGTGTCGAAAACAGCATTTCGATGCCCTGGTGCTTTAGGCACTTATGAATGGGTGGTTATGCCCTTTGGGTTGAAAAATGCTGGGGCCACTTATCAAAGGGCTATGAATTCCATGTTTCATGATTTTATTGACACATTTATGCAAATTTATATTGATGATATAATCATCAAATCCTCCTCAGAAGATAGCCATTTGGATTATCTTAGGCAATCTTTCGAACGAATGAGGAAACATGGATTAAAAATGAATCCATTAAAATGTGCTTTTTGTGTGCGTGCAGGAGATTTCCTTGGTTTCGTGGTGCATAAAAAAGGCATTGAGATAAATCAAAATAAGACAAAGGCTATTCTTGAGACGAAGCCTCCTTCGACTAAAAAACAGCTTCAGTCTTTGCTAGGAAAAATCAACTTCTTGAGGCGATTCATTTCGAATCTAAGTGGCAAAGCTCAGATTTTTTCGCCATTACTTCGACTCAAGAAAGATGAACCATTCAAATGGAATGAAGAGCATCAAAAGGCTTTCGATGAAGTTAAAGAATATCTGATCAAGCCTCCTGTGTTAATGCCTCCTAGTCGAAACAAGTCTATGAAATTGTATATTGCTGCGTCTGACAAGACCATTGGTAGCATGTTGGCTCAGGAAGATGATGATGGCATAGAACATGCAATTTATTATCTTAGTCGTGTACTAAATGATGCAGAAACTAGATATACTGCCATAGAAAAACTCTGTCTTTGTCTGTATTTCTCTTGTGCAAAACTTAAGCAATATATAAAGCCTGTTGATGTTTATGTGTATTCTCATTATGATGTTATTAAGCACATGTTGTCAAAACCGATTTTACACAGTAGAATTGGAAAATGGGCTTTAGCATTAACAGAATATTCTTTAACGTACAAGCCTTTGAAATCTGTTAAGGGTCAAATTGTGGCAGATTTTATTGTAGATCACTCAGTGGTCGAAATGTCGCAAGACTATGTCGATACAGAGCCATGGATTTTGTATTTCGATGGTTCGAAACACAAACATGGAACTGGAATTGGAGTTTTAATAATATCCCCCAATAAAGTTCCAACTAAGTTCAAATATAAAATCAAAGGGCTTTGTTCTAATAATGAGGCTGAGTATGAAGCTCTAATTACAGGCCTTGAAATTTTAATTAGCCTGGGGGCAAGAAATGTTAATATAAGAGGTGATTCAGAATTAGTGTTGAGGCAATTAACACAAGAATACAAATGTGTTAATGAACACTTAGCAAAATATTTTGTTATAGCAAGTTCTCTTCTGAATCATTTCGATTATATCAACATTGAGCATGTACCTCGACAAGAAAACCGAGAAGCAAATGATTTAGCCCAAATAGCTTCAGGGTACAAAATGTCGAAGGAAAAGTTAACTCAGTTGATCGAAATAAAAGATAAACTGGTGTTACCAGAGCCATTAAGCACTAAATTGCCAATGCCAAAACTTGTGGGGGCAAGTATACCACAAAATAATGAAGATGAAAGTATGAATGATCTTCAGGAAAAAATTCAAATTTTGGCCATTGACAATATGTTAGATAATGATTGGAGAAAGTCCATTATTGAATATTTGGAAAATCCAATAGGCAATGTGGCTCGAAAGATCAAATATAGGGCTTTAAATTACGTGATTGTGGGAAATGATTTGTTTAAAAAGACTGCAGAAGGAGTGTTGTTAAAATGTCTAAGTGAATCAGAAGCATACTTGGCAGTTTCCCATGTTCACAGTGGGGCTTGTGGATCACATCAAGCAGGCCATAAAATGAAATGGCTTTTATTTCGACAAGGTTTGTATTGGCCTTCAATGTTAAAAGACTGCATAGAATTCGCTAAAGGCTGTCAGGAATGCCAAAAGCATGCAGGGATACAGCATGTACCTGCTAGTGAGTTACATTCCATAATCAAACCTTGGCCTTTCAGAGGATGGGCTTTGGACTTAATTGGTGAAATCAAGCCTGCCTCTTCTAAGAACCAGCGTTATATTATAGTTGGTATCGATTACTTTACAAAATGGATCGAAGCAGTCCCTTTGCCAAATGTTGATCAGGAAGCAGTAATTAGTTTCATTCAAAATTATATTATTTATAGGTTTGGTATTCCCGAAACAATTACCACTGATCAAGGTTCAGTTTTTACTGGACGAAAAATGAAAGAATTTGCCCAAAAAACTGGCTTTCGATTGTTAACCTCAACACCATATTACGCGCAAGCAAATGGTCAGGTCGAAGCAGCCAATAAGATTGTAATTAACTTGATTAAAAAACACATTGCCCAAAAGCCAAGAAATTGGAATAAAACGTTAGATCAAGTTCTATGGGCATGTAGAAATTCTCCTAAGGAATCAACTAATACTACCCCATTTCGACTAACTTATGGGCACGATGCTGTACTTCCGGTCGAAATACATTTGCAATCAGCTAGAGTACAAAAACAAATGGACATTCCGATCGACCATTATTGGAAAATGATGTCAGATGAGTTAGTTGATTTAGACGAGGAGAGATTAAGAGCATTAGAAGTCTTGACTAAACAAAAAGAAAGGGTTGCTAAAGCTTATAATAAGAAAGTGAAGTCGAAAACTTTTAATGTTGGAGATTTAGTTTGGAAGGTTATCCTGCCCATGGATAGTAAGGATCGAGCCTTGGGCAAATGGTCCCCAAATTGGGAAGGACCGTTTAAAATAATTCAGATCTATTCGAATGGTGCTTATGAATTAGAGGAATTAACCCCTCAGAAACGTACTTTGAGGATAAATGGTAAATATTTGAAAAAATATAAACCAACATTGCTCGAAGTTAAAATAAGCATAGAATAAACAGAAGTAATGGAGATCGAGGCGACGGTTACACAGTGAACGTGCGATCGTGACGTCGTTTCAGGAAAGCTGGTAGAAGAAGAGAAAAAATGTCAACTTCTCATCTTCCTTCGATCTCGAATCGAAGCAGACATTTTTTGGGGGCAATTTGTTAGCCCATATTTTCGACGAGCTAAAATATGTTCTAAGTATGCATTGGATGTCGTCTCGAGGTTCGGAGCGTATTACAGAGCAAGAGTCTGGCCAGGACCTGCTCGAATCGAAAAGAGAGGAGAGTCTTTAAGAAGGAATTCCCAGGTTCAAAGGAGTATTTACGAAGTACAAAGCTAAGACAAGAAAGAGGACTTCGAGTTATTGGGCAATTCGAACTGGTGTATGGACGAGTCGAAGTCGAGGCAGCAAGAGTTCTGGACTTAGCATAATTTCTGAACAAATCTTCACTAAACCAGTTCGACTTCGAGCAAGATGGATAACCGTTCTAAGGAGCAGTTATGTGCATGTAAGATGTACGTGGCAGGACACTTGGCATTCGGATAATGTTCGACCGTTAGGGCAGTTTATTTTCGAATGTCTATATATAGCAGTTTTAGTTAGTTTTTGAGGGTCGCAAATCATTTCTACAGAATCCTTATACACTCAAAGTATCCAGCGCAGAGAGAAACGAGTACACAAGGAGAATGTATGTTTGTTTGTGAACCATTTTAAGTTTTTGTAAACTTTACATTTCGAATGCAATTTACGTTTCGTTTTATAATTCCTGCATTTTAAATGGTTCATTCGATCGAATGAACTCGCTGAGCCTTTACATTCTGCAATTTTCCTTTCCTTGCCTAGTTATTTCCAGCCTTTCGATTTCTGTTAAACAATTTTACTTTCTGCAAATTTCGAACCAGTAAGTGTTTGTTGCAACGATGAACATTCAAAAGCTTTACATTTAAACGCAAAATACACAAGTGACATGCTCCTGAGATTCACTAGTTGATCTCGCAAGCAATTAACTTAGACTAGCGGTTGTTTACCAAATTCCAGTGTAAACACATATATATATAGTAGTAAGAGTATAATAGTTGAATAGGTGCAGAAGCAATATTATGCGAGAAAAGTAAAGGAATGGCGATTATTGATGGAGGGGGGGGACAAGGAAGAGCCTTACTTAGTAGAAGTGGATGAGAAGTCCTTCTCAACTGGGTTTGGCGATAAGGAGACAAACTCATAGGTGTCACTTAGATATCTTAGGTGGACAGTGGGACATGTCCTATTTCTGCACCCACGGGCCACAATTTCCAATCCACCACAAATTCCCTTCACTCCATCTTCCATCTCCAACTTTCCCCCTATACATACCACCTTGCTTTTATTCTCTCTCCCTTCAGACCACAAACTCAACTTCAACTCTTCAACTCTTCAATTAACAACTTCTCTTCACCCACCTAACTTTCATTTCTTTCCCCTCTACCAAACACACACTAAGTTTCCAAGTACAAAATGTCGACAACTAGTAACGTCTTCTCATCTCTCAGGAGTTCCAAGGCTCGACCATGGGGACGGTGTTCCAAGTACATTCGCCAACAGAGGACGAGGCTTTACATCATTTGGAGATGCACTGTCTTACTCTTGTGCTCGCACGAGTAATTTTTTTTTTTTTTTTTGGTATCGACAACACATATATATGTTTAACCGGAAGCTATGAAGCATGGACACTCCAATCTCTTGTCATGTCCGGTGTCCAACATGATATCAACACTGACACCAACATGACATCGATACCGGTGTTCGAGTTGAGTTTGATGTGTTTGACAAATGTTCACATGTCCGTATCATGTTCGATGGTGTGTGTCAGTATCGGTGTCGATACTTCATAAACTAGAAATAAAATAATATGCTCGAGTCGGATAAACTGATAAAAATCTCCCTCCAAATATTTTTGGCACTGGTAATTGATTACAAATTATCGCTGCTTGGTGCCACTGCAAGTTTATGTTTCGGGTTCCAATTTTGTGCGGATTAATTGACCATGCTTTTGTGTTTGGTATGTAAAGAAAGTAGCTGAAGCAGGGTACCTCCTGATTAATGTGTAAATTAGTAGATATATAGAGAGAAAAGAAGTCAATGATGCTTAGCTGAAGTGATTGTAAGCTCGGCCTCAGGCCCCAGTTTCATTGATTCTAGTTTTTGACATGACACACACCTTTTGTAAATGAACTTCTTCAGTCCTTGCTTTTTGGTTTTATTCTGAATTAATGCCACTGTACCAAAATCAAAGGGTTCAATTTCTGGGGTATCCGTAACATTATGATCCATTAATGTTTCTGGAAATTAGAAACTTGGCCATGGCTTCATTTATAGTACAAGTTTCAAACTGAATCAATTAATGCATAAAAAGTGCAACCATCTAGCTCCTATTGTGAGCAACGGACAAATTGGGTCAATGGGTTACAAACCATATCTCCCCTTTCATTTGGAGTGATGTAGAATGGATAAGCATTGTACAGAAATTATTACGTTATTATTAGAAACCTGTTCAATTTTTTTCGTCGTTTTTAATTTTTTTCCTCATTATATGTTAAGATTTTATATTTTGATTTGATCATAATTTTACCCTTTTAGAAATTAATATTTAATTAAAATTTATCTAGGATTATTATTTTGTTATAGGGGTACTCTAGATTTGTTATTTCATATTTAGCACAAAAAAAAAGATTTTTTTATTTCACAATAAATTTGCACAAGAGTAAGGATTGAGTTGTTGCATTTAATTTTTTGAATTGGATTTTTTTGTTCGTCGTGAACTTCAAATTTCAGTACTGCTTTCCGTCATTGACGATGACGAGATATAATATTGTGGCTTAATTTTATTTTTGTTTCTCTTCTTTCTCAACATTATGAATTTTGTCCATTAATATTTTTTTTTTGCAATTTTAGTTCTCCGACTATTATTATTTCTTGAATTTAGTTTCCTTATTTTTTTTAATTGTGTAAATATGAGTCAACTGCTCATTAGATAAGTAATAGAAATGATAGTATAATATGTCTTATTTATCTTATATGATGCATCATATTAAAAATAGGTTTTGATACTATATCTTTTATGAAAAATGACATTGAACTCATAAACTACTCTTTTATAATTATCATTTGAAGAATAATCTCATACTATCTCATGAAGTATCCTCTATTACTTCCAACAAACAAAGTATTCTCCATATATAGGGTTAGAAAATCAAACTTCTATTAACATTTGTTTGTTTTAAAATAATGGTTGATCTATCAAATAAGAGAAAATTATGTAATATTTCCTAAATAGTACCATACTTATATTTAAGTCTAGGCTTTGCGTACTTGCCTTACCTATGGCAATGAGAAAATTAATTAAAAGGGTATTTTTAGCTTATGCGTAAGTGGTTATGTTAAGGAATGAAATGAGCTGGAAAAGAGTGATTTGATATTGAAACGTAATTTACATTATAAAATACGGTGAAAAGAAAATTAAGAGAAAGAGTCGAGAACCGACTCGAAGAGTTGATTATCATAATAAATTACTAATAACATCGACATGCTATAATGTAAAAGTGATAATAGTTAATTGGAATGATAAGGATTAAGGAATGACAAAATAAGAAATTAAGAAGCTGGCAACGCTATAATTGAATCTTTAGCTTTTATACATTTATATAGATAAATATTTTTTTTTGGAAGAAAAGATAAATATAAATTCTTAAAAATTATTTTCCATTTTGTACAAAGGTAATGTATTAATTCATCTTTCACCATAATACACTTTTTCAGTCATGATAAACGGTTGAGATTGCCTACAATACGAGTTGTAAGATTCCTTCGACCGCATATAGCAATAATAATTTTTCTTGTTGGGAGAATTTTGTTTGAATGCAAAACAATCAAACTTTAATTGTCGAGCAATAAAGCTTTTGTTTGAACAACAATGTTTTGTATGTATCTCTTTTTCTATTTATAAATATTTAAATAATTTTCACCTGTTTAAAGTTATTATGTTCATTAGGAGAGAGATAAAAATAAAATTAGATCCACATAGAAAATGTGGATTCTACACAGTGGCCAATCACATTTTAAACTTGCAACGAAAATCTCAATTCACTTTGCCTTAGAATCTATCTGCTGGAAGTCCAAAACCAAAAAAGTAATAGATAATTGCTGTTAAACTTTTTTTTGTACTCGAGATTTTTAGCCTTTGATTTATATGAGATGCGTGGTGACGTGAGTACCGTCAAAATTTAGAACAAAATCTTGCACAGAGTAATAAGGATGTTGAATATTTTATATATAACCCGACTACCTTCGTAGACATTTTTCGTCTATAAAAAGACAACATGATGTTTGGTCACAATCCTAGTAGCACTGGAGCAACCAAACCCACACTTAGGATGTGGACTTATTCTTACCCCTCCTCCAATGATCTTCCATTCCTTCAATGCTCTTTTTAATATCTCTTTTTTTCTTAAAATATATGCTAATAATGATGGACTGTTATGATATATTATCAAGCACAATAAGTAGCAATATAGTGGTATATGGTATGATTCGTATGAGTAATTATTGTTGAACAAAATTTAAGTGTAAGAACTTAAGTGTTTGTCATGTTATTCTTTAGTTAAAATTGAAATTTAATCTTAGTGACACGCATATTAAAAGTTTACATTTATTAAAGGTAAGCGTGACTCATTTGAGTGAGGCTTTAATTTTAATTAAAAAGTAATGTCACCAAGGTCTAAAGAATACTGATTAAAAAAATAATAGTAACCCAAATCTTGTTTTTACAAAATTGAATTTCAATACAAAATTTCAATGTATAAACATTTAAGAGTAATTAAACATGTTACAAAATTAAGTTTATTCTTGAAAAGTATGTTCAACACCCAAAAATATTTTTTGAACGTTAATCAAACATGACTTAACTTTTCACTGTCACTTTTATTTTTATTATTTAAAATTTAAAATTATTCCTAGAAATATTAAATTTTAACCAAACACTTTAAGTGAAAAATTCAGAATATATTTCTATTTATTTTATTCTCAACATTTTCGACAATACATTTTTAGAGCTCGACACAAACATTCCCTGAATTTGTGAGAATTGTCAAACCTCGCATAGTAATATTTTTTCCATTAAAATAATAGTCCAAGAAACATAAAAATGCTTTGGCTGATATTATTCTATGATTTCATTTTTCTCTCGAGGATAATAAATCAGAGAGGAACGCCTGAATTATTGAACTTGGATTCTCTTGTCTTAGTAGTAGGATTTTTTTACCAAAATTTTCGGCCATGAGTGACATTCTCTTTCTTCCTTAAGTTTTGTTGTTATAACTAATCAATTATTGAGATTTTGTGATGCGATGGTAGAAGAGGAGTTCGGTCGGAGAGGAATCAAACTGAGTGTGAACATTTTACTTATTTAACTTTATAAGATTACTTTAGTTGTTAACTTTACAACATTTTTTTTAGTTTCCATAATATATATATATAACTAAAATGAATGACATTTTATAAAATTAAGAAAATAAAGAAAGAGTTTATTCCTTATAATATGTTGCTATGTACTTTATGTAAGCATGGCAATGTGATGGGTAAGACTTCAGAGAGGAATTTTTACATCCTTACTTTTGTCCTTATAGAGGATTGGGTGGATTTAGGTTTAGTTAGTGGCTGATGATCATGAAAAATCTATAATTAATCTCATCTTAAAAAATTTGTTGAATCTTTCTAGTCTGTTTTATTTCTTTTAAATTCAACTTTTATATATACTTTAATGAAATGGGTAATTTAAACTTACTTTTAAAATATAAATTATTTAACTACTATAATTAATTTATATTTTTAATAATTATAAAAATAAAAATACATGAATAAATTCTTAACTCTAGTATAATACACACACAACACATAACATATAATTCGATTCCTACCAATAAAAAAAACTTCATTAATGTGGAATTGGACTAAGATGGATATCCAGAAGTTTGGATTGTGATGCTTAACTTTATGTATCATCACCCCAATTTAAAAGCTTTTTTTTTTAAAAGAAATATGAATTAGTCATCTACATTTTTTATTATTTCTTAATTAGACCATTACTCAGAACTCCAAATACCAATACTTGCACTAATCAGAGAAAAAGATGTGAAAGGAAAGGTTAGTAGTACCAAAGAAAGTGGCTGGATGATATATGGAACAGTTCACGTGAACAGAAAGTGACACAACAATTTCCTTCTAAGAAATAGAGACAGCCGAGGCCAAGATACTGGGTATGTGTCTGTTAAGAGAAAGAAACAGGTCTTTTTCATGGCCTAGTTTTCTTTTTATTGCCACCATTATCATCCTCCTTTTCATACTATATCTAACCCCAACATCAAAAGCTTAGTGACAAACTGACAATACAGTAGCAATTAAGAGGTATAGGACATTAATTATATGCAGCAATTTGAGCTCAGCAAGAAAGGAGCGTAGCTATGAATATGATAGGCAAGAAATGTGATTGATTCAAACAAAATTGCTAAGAAAACAAAAATTTCAAAGATCATTTATTTTCCTTAATACTACTGGACCTACATGTTCATATAAAGACTACCAAAAACAAAAGAGCATGGCCAACATCTCCATCCTGTATTAGGCCATCAAAATGCACCAGCGGCCACACAACTATATACAAGAAGAGTGGTCTGATTTAAGCTCATCTTTGATTGCCCATCAATGATCCTGAAATGAAATTCTTCTTAAATGTAAATCATTCTCCACAAACTTTGTCAAACTTTCACTCGCTTGCTTAATTCCCCTAAAAGAAAAGCAACATTATTTCAATACAAGATATCTAAATCTTTACATTATCTCACATCAGCAACCATAATAGTGTGCAATAACTGTTACCAAAACTGTTTCAACTTTCAATGGAAGCATCTAGCATAAAAGTCTAATGTGTATTTTGAAAGATCTTTCATTAAAATATACTTTAAATGTCTTTTGATCATAAATTGTTCCTAAAGATTGGCACGAGAAGCTGGAAAATTGATTTGGCAAATGGCACAGTTTCACAGAAATTTACTAGTAGAATATCTAGATTACAGGAAAGGCTCCACACTTGATCTATAACATGCAAGGAATTTATATTCTGATGATTTCAAAATCACCATTTTTAGTTCCAACACTAATAGAAAGAATTTCATCTGTGGGACTTGCAAACTTTTTATAAGGAAGCATATATTTTCACCTAAAAAATTATTCAAACTCACTTTAAAAATATTATTTCCAAATGCAAACCAATTTTTTCATTAAATTTTTAACAATTAATTTTTTGAAAATTCTGACAAACTTGGAAGAAACAGATCCATAATGGTCATCTTTCTATCCAATCTTCAATTGAGAGAGAGACTTAAACCTGATTCTAACTTACTATAGGCTTGTGACCTGTTAACTTTCGGCCAGAAGGAACTCGTGCCACAGATGTAGCAGCTGCCACAGCAGCCACACGTATTCTGCCAAATTCATCATGCATTTCATATTCGTTTATTCAGTAACCATTTAAAAGCTACGGCAATAGAGATGACAAAAAATAAACTAGAAACTTTAGATCACCTTCTATGTACATCTATATACACATCAGTCTCGTCCACAATTTCTTCCTGCATGGATGAAAATTATTAAAGCAAATTTTCTTCATTCTGAGGGCAACAAATTGTATTTTCTTTGATGCATCAATAACGCACAACAATCCCATCTAACTGACATAAGCTTAAAGGGAAGATAATAAATATAAGTGGAATAGTGGATAACCGAGCTGGTTGCCGGTAATCCATTCTATCTCAGTCTGGCAACCAAAGACATACAAGATGTGATTAGTGCAAGTGGAGGCTACCTGCAGGAGTTCTTCAAACACGTCCTCCAGCGTAATGATGCCAATAACTTCCTCCCCATCTTCAGCATTGTCAAGAGAGTGGTAAACACCATTTGTTGCAGGGCCATCCTTTTGAAACTGTTGGTCTGCAGCAAGCTTGGGTTTGTCAATATTGACAACATTTTCTGATTTTTCATAAAACCTGGATAGCAATGGGATAGTTAGTTGAGAATTATGTTTGATGACTTCCTTATCCTTGGATTTCTCAGTGTCATTGGGTGACTGAGGGTTGTTTCTCTCTCTTATAACCTTAACTACAGCTGCCATATGACTGCTTCCTTTTTGAAACTCATTGAGGATATCATATAGAGGCATATCTGCTGGAACCCTGGATAATTTATGAACAATAACTTAGTTCAATGACTGAGTTAGAAAGACAAAATACAAGGGCACCATTGGTCAAACCTAGGAATTCTCCGGATGGAAACAGCACTAACTGGAGTCTCTGTTTCAGCTCTTACAGTAAGAAGGTTTTTTACCTAGCAAATTAAGAGTGGCAAAATGTTTTTAGCAGCTAGTACCAGACAAATATTTCTTTTAAGCATTTTGGATACACTATATATAAACACTCACTAGTAAGAGGCCAATTATATTTTTGGGGTTTCCACTGTATACAGGAACACGACTATGACCTCGTGCAAGAATTTTCCCAATTGCTTCCCTGCAATAAAGCAGAAAAAAATCTTCCTTGAGCTCAAAATGTACATGCTTATTGTCAGAGATGTGTGTAGGCCAAATGACAGGTAACAGGTCATAAGAAGGAAAGGTAACTAGGAGATCTTTCTACCCTTCTTTTTGGAAATGTTATCCATAAAAGTCAATTAACCTTATTCAAAGAATGGTTCAATAGAAGTTACTGAATTTCAATTGAAAACTACCCTCACACTAACTACTGTACTAAAATGGATAATCTTTTATATCATTCTAAAGAAATAAGGAATGTAATATCCCTGAATCAAGCACTGCATTTTTTATGAAATACAAGCATATGTCATACACTTAAGCAAATTAACATAGCATTTGGCACTTAAGCATAGGAAAGAAGTCAAAGAACTGGATATCTGAAGTATTAACTTGTTTATGTCACTTGTAACATCATCAATTAAGCAGTATAATATATGCCTTTTTGTAATATAATAATTAATATAACTAATCAATGCATACCTTCAAAATTGAAGGGAAATGAAAATAAAAAAGGAGCATTTGATCAAGTTCCATTTCATTCCATCCTATTTTAAACAACCCAAACCATGGAACCTAATATCATTTCATTTCACTTCATACCATCCCTTTTCATCAATCCAAACATAGCCATTGGTACTAGTAGCCAACAACATCCTGTTCATTATATAAGAGTGTGTGTGGTTAATAATGCAGAAATTCCAACAGAGTTGGATTCCAGACAACAGGGAAATTTCTCTCCACACTGGAGAGCTGCAACATATCTAGCTTTAGAAACTTATTGATTTGACATACTCTGCCTCTTCAATATAAATCATGGAAAAAGAAAAAGAATGAGAAAAATATTCACATATATAATTCAAATACTCAAGTTCAGTTTAATAAGAGACTGCTAAAGTGAGGTAAATATGGGTCAGGTAACACTGACATCAAGTAATCCACATTCCACAATACTTAGGTTAGAAATAACTGGACCTTCTGAGACTGCTACATAGTTCAGAACAGAAACGCTAATAGAAACAAACGCACCAGTCCAATTTGGAAGCAACATCCAAGGAAAATGTAGATTCAATTGGTGTCATAGCCTCCTCTGCAGTCTGCATAACAATGTAGAATAGTTTTCTATTATAGAACAAAGCCAATAAATGTATTTGGATTTTAAATTTATCATGACACGGAAACAGCGGATTGGCCTGAAAGAGAAGGCAAATTATAACATATCCATAGACTGCTACTACTGGGATTGTTATGGTCAAACAATAAAGAGAACCCAGCTTATTAAGGACACCAGAACATGTCAGGTAGCTAAGGAACTGACCTGGATGACAAAGCAAGGACCATACATACAAAAGTACATTTCAAATTTGAAAAGTCAAATGATATTTGCTTCTTTGCCAAAAATAAAATAACATGCCCTCCTAAATGCTCAAAATAGAGTCTTATTCTACAGCTTCATGTACAGCCAACACATCATAGATCTATGGGGTTGTCTCATTGGCACTATATATTTTTACTTTTTCAGGTATATCACATGCAAATTTCATGACATTCATATAATTCTGATGTAGGGGATCTTTAAGGAAATGACAACTGTTTAACTCTTTGTTAGAGATAAATGGAACGAGATGGAACTATCATGATGCCTTTCTCCAAATCACTAGTAGCTACCTTCTCTGTGAGATCTAGTGCTCCACTGATAATTGTTGCCTCATCATGAGTGAGTTCACCTCCTTTACCAGCCTTAAATGGTCAAGAAAAAAATGACGTTAAGTGAGACAGAAAATAATTGAAGAAACATGAAAATTTATCATGGTGAAAAGCAGCATTCCTTTATAAAATATATCAGAATTGTTTTTAAACATGATAAATAAAAAACTATTACTAGAACATATTTTCAGGAAAAACCAGTGGTTGCTCATTTTGAATAGAAAGCTGTACAAAATGGCGGTGATTCAAACAGATTACCTCTTGGCTATGGATTGAAACAAGGGCTTTCAGCTGTGCTCGCCTAAACAGTGCATGATCGTGTCCAAGTAAAACATCCAGAACCTGGAAGCATAAATGTAAAGATCTACAAAAACCACAATTTGTTTTGAATAAAAACTCCGCTATTATGAACTATATAGCAGATGCCTCCAAGAAAAAATAAAACACCTTAATATCACTACCGAATGGTTTAAACTAAGATAACCTGATCCAAATTGTCCTAACACCACCCTTTTACTATATAGGGCATAAGGTTAAGGCTACCACACAATCAGGAAAACTGAACATATCACTAGATAATCAGAATCATAAAAACAAAAAGCAAAATTCTAATGGGTGGGTAAAGTTGGGTATCACTTTTATGGCCTATTGGAGAATGATATGATTAGATTAGGATATAATTTCTTCAATTAAAGTTAGAATTTAGACAAGCATAGACTTCACCTTTCCAATAGGGTAAGCAATTGGATAACAGATGATCATCAGGACACGCACAAGCCCCACAAAATTAGCACCAACATAGAGTCCATATCTTGTGCATATAGCTTGTGGGATAACCTATGGCCAAGTGGCATTGTAACAATCAGTGCAATGTCCAGCTTAAATCCTTGTGTATGATGCAAGCAAACTGAATCGGACAAATACTTTACCTCTCCAAAAGCTAGAACAAAAGTCACAGATAACACTACTGCTACAAAGGGATGAAAAATCTTGTCAAGGTAAATTGGAAGTGCCTGCAAATTGAAACGGCAGGAAAGGAAACACAAGAATGAAGGATCCACCAATATTCATTAGTCTTTATAATATCAACTAAACATAAATGAATATTGGTTTTTGTTAGCTCTCTCCTCATTTAGGATGATCACTCTTATTGTATGAGGGGAATAAGTTGCCATCAGTTTCAAATTGTATATACCAAAAACTTGTTCAATATATCAAGCATATATTCACAGTTTTTTTCAGCACATGTTGAGAAGATCAAGATGTGTAGAAGTTTCATAATGATGATACAGATTAATTATAGGCTTATTCTAAAACTGACCCAAAAAACTCCAAACAGAGATTTCTCTTACATTTTCTTCACCCTAAACCAACTTTTCACTTCATTAGCATTGTACTCTTATAATACTTGTATGGAGAAATATAGTGTAAGTTATTATTACACTGTTGGAGTAACGATTATATCTCATTTGCAGAAAAGTTTCAATCTTCTCTATATAATTTACAAGCAGTGTGGGTGTAATACTTTGTACACCAAACTTGAATGAAATATTACATCCCTAGAATTCTCCAATGGACATATGCCAGCAATACATTTTTTTTATCAGCAAATGTTATTTGTTAGATTGTTAATTTTTGTTAGCAGGGGATGGAACCCACAATCTTTTCCTCTCTTCCCTTCTTTCTTAACCATCCACCCAATTATATCTCCTACGCCAGCAATACATACTGTTGGAGACATTCCAATTTCTAAATTCAAGGCACCGTGGTGACCGTACTATATCACATATCTTTTGGTTCAATGTTCAGGCAACACAATTTCTACAATAAGAACAAATTTTACATGGGATAAAAAAATATAAAAAAAAAAAAAAACCATTATGCAGGGTAATCAGATAGCAAAAAAAAAAAAATGAAACCCATATTAACAAGGATTCTAATTCCCCAAAAAAGAAGTTACAGATACCTCCATGGCACAGGCGTTACAAAGAAGCAAGGTCACAAGAAGCTGATGCTGTTTCTGTACAACCGGCAAAATAGCAGCTGCAGTGTGAACCAAAAAGTCAACAAGAAAAAAAAAACTATAATAATAATATAAAAATGGTTGAGAATGTTAGGTAAGGTGGTACCAGCTTGTTTCTTCTCAGTGGAGGAGCCACTCTGTTGGAGAATCTCAAGATCAACGAGACCCAGAGACATTAATCCAAGGGTGAGACCAGACATGATCCCAGCGAATAGAACGAGCAAACAAGAGATTCCAGCATAAAAGAACCACCACAGCGTCCCAAATGGAATATCCTCAGCATCGTACACGAAGTTCCCTGGTTGGAACTCCCTCATACCAAGGTTCAGCTCATGCAACAACATGCTCTCTCTTGCAACAATTCAGGAAAGAGAGAAAAAGAAAACAATTGACACTTCTCTCTGGTGTAGTGTAGGAACTAGGAACAGAACAAACAAGGACGATAATAATAATATTTAGAAATATGTAAATATAGTAAATAATATACCGTCCATCCTATGATCATTTTCATCGTGTCACACGTTACGTATACCCATATATAATGTGTCGTTATCTAAAAGTCATTGTAACTTATGTACGTTTTTATTGTGTTGGGCCCAGGTCAAGTTTGTTATTGTGGCTACCCCATGCTGTGTTAGGGTAGCCCGTTTTTGTTGAACTTTTCATTTTTCTAATAAGTTTATGCATTGGGACTTGAGGCCTCTTATGCTTTTGTGCTAAATGGTAACTCATTTTTAACTGACCCAAAAGAAACTAAAATTTGTTTCCTTTACCATTTTTTAGCTTCATGATTGGCTATATTTCGAATTGGTTACACCTTTTATATTTGGATTGGTGGATCCAAAAAGTTAAAAAAAAAAAAAAAACATTTCAGAAAGATGTAACAGGCAATTTTTGGAGTATAGGAAGCAACAGCCGAAGAAACTTTATCTTGTAGAACTGGTCTGTTTGAATGAGTTGGGTGCTCTTTTCTTTAAGGATTAAAGATCAAGATTTCCAACAATAAGTCCAGTGCTAATACTGGGGAAAGAACTCCACAGTTTACACTTCAATTGTTGTTTGTTGAGGTGCAATTATTATTTTAGAAATAGAAGCACACAATACTTGTTGGGGAACTTTAATACCTACCCGTTACCCATTATGGTAATGAAAAGTGGTACAGTAGAGGTTAACGGGACGGAATATTCTAACTTCTAAGAGAAAATTATTAGGTACGCACATTTTTTTGTACCACTCATTATATATGGGGTGTTGCATCATTTTCTTTTCCCACAAATTCTCAAGTAATCCAATGTCTATACGCATATTTTATCTCCTTGTATCCTCAAGACTCGGAAAGTTTGTTCACACAATATTAATATTATCCTCTAGTGTTTGTTGGTGAAAAAAGCATAAATACTTCTCTAGCTCAATCATTAACCCCTGCCACATGCATGATTACATGGTTTACAACCACATCGGTTTCTAAAAGACACTCCTAATATATACTACAAGATTTTTTATCACCCCCCTCATAAACTCTGCATGTTGGTTCTTTGTGCATTATCGTTTAACTACATCCCTCAACAATGGGAGAGTAATTATTAAAAAAAATTGTTCAGGAACAAGGTAGGTGGTTAACTGGAGCCCAAATTTAGAACCATTTGCATGTCACCTACAAAATCATCACACAAAACGGATGAGAAACTTCGAACAAGAAGGACACTCTTGCAACTCACAAGAAAAACAACCCATTAGAAACAAAAATCCCTACGAATTTGCAACTATATAAGCAGGTACAACTTCCAAGGCTCCATATGAACATTAAAAAAAGAAAACAGCATGGAGATTTTCAACTTAATAACATTGGCTATGACAATATTCCTAGCATTAGTGCCAAAGATGGAGAGTCATATAAGGACACCAGGTATGCCTATGCCGAAAACCCCTCGTCCACTTTGTGCATCACAATTTGCACTAGTGAACTATGCCTGTTCGAGGTTGCCATTCTCCCTCGGTGTTCCACCCGATTCCCCGTCCACTCCTCCGTCCCCCAATGACGAAGAGGGCCACAGAAACAACCACCACAATGGCAGCCACAGACATGGCCATAGACATGGACACAAACATAGGAACCACCAGACAGCTGATGAAGATAATTGTTGCCGGTGGGCTAAGGAAGTTGACAACCAATGTGTGTGTGAACTTCTACTCCGCCTGCCACCCTTCCTTATTAGACCTCTGCATCAGTACACACTTAACGTTGGAGAATCGTGTGATATCACTTACTCATGCGGTGCACCAATATGATTCTTTCTCAAACTTGCATTTTCTAGCTAGTCTTATTATTATTTATTTGTTGCCATCCTTAGAGGATGGATACTATGGCTGGGTTAATTGTTATTAGTATAACCAGATTTATTTCGTACTAGAATAAGATGTACTACTTTGTTTTAATTTAGACTTCTATCCAGTTTTAAATTGCGACTAACATGATTAAATAAATAATCTCAAGTCATATATCACTAAATTTAAGTTTAGTAATCTTTTACTAATCAATGTTTTGGAAGGAAGTATCAAAACTAAATCTTAAATTTTATAAAACTAAATGATTAAATATCTTTATTTTAAAATAAAAAGACTAAAATTATCGATTTTAAAAAATATAAAAACTAAATATGTTTATTTTAAAATATAAAACTAAAATTATAAATTTTAAAAATTAGGAGGACCAAAATTAATTACATTAAAAATTATTTTTTAAAACACCTTTTTGTGTATAATATTTTTTATACCATTTAAAAACTCAATTATTAAATAATTTGATTGAATACCTCCTATATCATCCTAAATTTCTCCATCAATGTTTATAACAATAATTATATTTTCATCTAAAACTTAAATCTTCTACAATGTAAAAACAAAATATTACTGACGTATATTTATGAAATGTATGAAACAAGAAAATATTTTATTTATGATACTAATGATAAAATAATTTTAAACTCTTTTGCATTAAAAAATATATTTAAAGAATCAATTGCTTATGGAATTTTTGAAATATACAAAATCTCATTAAAAATATTACATGAAGAGGATCATTAAATTATAACAAAAAATTATTTGTTCAAAAATAAAAGATGGATATATTTATTTTAAAAAAGATCATATGTAGACATCAAAATTGATTGTGAAATCCTATTAGATATGGAAAAGGAGTTTAATGGGCCAAGATACAAAATTGCAAAAATTGGCCCATGAAAATAATAGTCCATTATAATAAAATGGCAACATTGAAAATACACCGAATAAAATATTGACATTTCTTATGAATAGTGAATGTCATATGAATAAAAAAAATAAGAATTTAATTTTATAATATCATAGAAATATTCAATATTATAAAAATATTTACCAAACTGCTCAATTTAATATATTGATAATTCAATTACTCAAATATATTTTGTTTAATTAATTTCATTAATTTATATAAAAAAATATTTCCGATCAAATTGTAGATATTTAAATTTATAAATGTTCAAAAAATAAAAATTAAAATTTAAAATTATTATTAAAATTCATATTTCTTAATAAACCATTATATTTGAATTATTGTTATTATTCTTATAGGAATACCTTATCAAATAATTTTTTTGAATAATTTCTCCTATGATACAAAAAAATAATTATATTACCATATAAAACTTAACTCTTATAATACATTTCAGGAAGAATTAAAAAAACAGATTTATTTGATAAAATTTGATTTTAATAAATACTTATATAAATTTATCATTTACTTTATATAAACAATGATATTATGCTTTTTAATATACTAAATATCACTTAGATAATATTTTATAATGTTATTATTATATATGTTTATAGATCACGTATTATAAATTGTTGTACTTATAACAAAATATTATATATAAAAAAAATTGTTGTGAAATTATTTGTTACAATATAATGATCAAAATGGTCATCTCATGAGTAAGATTATAAACTTGACATGTGGCAAGATAGTAATGAATAGTAAAAAGACTATCCTAAATTGTATAAGTTCTAGAAAATTATATTTCATTACATACATAGAAGAACACTTTTGAAATAGTAGTATAGTATAGTACTTCATTGTGATAGTTGAAATTTTTTATTATTTGAAAAATAAATTTCATACAAAATTAAGAATAAGAATTTTCTACGTGATTTGCTCAATGTCGATGATTTTAGATTGAATAAGAATTTTCTGTTTTTCTACTGATTTATGTGACGTATCCTCTATTCCAACAACCATTCTTTCAAAAACTAATATAAACTGTATGGTAACATATAACTACCCACTGTCAACCCACCACTGAATATCCAACCTCCCACTATACTAATATTAATCATACACGCACCCACACTATCCTTCAAATGTTTCATTTACTAACAGCTTCCCAAAAAAGAAATAAAATATACCAGACCATTCGTACCCACCCAACTCTTGCAAATAAACGATACCCCACGTCTGTTACATCAATACCTTACACACCAGATATACAACAGCCTCGAAACATAGCCCGGGGTTGACCAACCATTGCGATAAGAAGTAATTAATTAAAAGAAAGTATAAATGTTACCCTTCAACCATGACCAGGCAAAGAAAATTAAGATGTCATGCATGAGCATTTTTTTTTTTATGAGTATGTCATGCATGAGCATATATACTTTTATCAAATGTTCCTCCTTCACCACTGGAAACAAGTGAAACAACGACGGTTCTAAACATCATTCAAAGACAATTTTGAATGATGTTTAGAACCCCTTCACATGATCGGACATCGAAACTTACGATGTCACCATTAGACTTGACGCCTAGTCACCCCAAACCCTCAAAGCATCAATCTTTAACATATCAAAGCCACCCAACACGAATTTCCAACATTTCACCGTTAGTACTCATTATCTAGCCTTCACACTACCAGCCACATGAGCCAAACATGATTCTGTCAACAATTTTAAAAAAAAACATCGATATGTATCCAAAAAAATATGACAAATGAGGAACAAGATCAAAAACCCCAATGTCATGTTTACTCCCTTGTTTTTAGTTCGCCCCCTCATCATGGACAACCACCACACAACATTGTTCGTTCCTATCGTGGGCGAGATCTCCTTCATCCTCGTTTGCAAGACCACGACACCACAATGTGTGACCACAACACCTCCTCGCATGGCCACGAGCCACCACAAATCTACTCTCTCTCAAATTTCGGGCCTTTCATCGAGGATACCAAGGAGGCTTTCCCACCCTACAATTGTCTATCTAATCAAACAATTTTGTCACCATTGTAGAAATGATGAAGACAGTGAAAGGGAGAAAGAGAGATAGGGAGTTTGTTTAGGGTTTTGAGGTTTGATCTTTGGAGAGTAAGAGGGAAAGTGAAAGGAAGAAGGAGAGTGAGCGCGAGACAGTAGCTAGAGGGACACATATTCAAATATTAAAAATAGCGGAAAGTCTTCTAAGATGGTTTTTACAAAACTGTCTTTGAATAAAAGTCTTGAAAAACCGTCGTAGAATAGTTGATTTTATTTACAAAAATGTCACTGTGTTTTTTCTAAGATGGTTTTTTATCAACTGATGTTAAATCACCGTTGTAAAATCTCATTCTTCTAGTAGTGCTATGAAAATATTGTAGTAAATTATGTGCCTCCAAATGCTACTAACGACATTGACTCAACTATCTCCAAAATAAATTTTATTTTAATTTAAAAAAATTTATGATTTTTTATTATAAATTTAATATTTAATTTTAAAAAACACACTCTCACCACCATTATCATTCACCATTTTACTATTACCACCACTAGCACACCATAGTTGTCATTGTCGATACCATCACTATTATGTTGTCCTCGCTATGATTGTCACAATTATCATTGTCATCCCTATAATTGTTATCATCGTTATCATTATCATTTCACCTAAGTTGTCATTATTTCATCCCTCACCATCATTTCATTACCATGGCTAACATCACCACTATCATTATCATTGTTATTATTATTATCACTATATCATCATTCTCGTTGTCACCATCACCATTACTGGTGCCGATACTCCCAACACTGACTTATTTTATTCATCTTCAATTTATAATAATTTTTTAAAACTATAAAAAAATTGAAACTAAAAACTCAACGAAAACTAGTTTTGATTTTAAATTTTTTTAAAACTAAAACAGAAAATAACCCCGAATGGGCCCTTATCCTTTTCGTTTATTTTTTTAAGCAATAATAAAAGGGAAAAAAAGTATTTCTATTCATACACACATTTCACCACTTAATTTTTCTTTAAATTTGTATGTGTAAAATTATATAAAAAAAATTAGTATACAAATTTAACAAGCACCAATGTTATAAGTGTTTATAATATTTTCTTATTATCTATATCATTATGATGTTTTATATAAAAAAATAAAAGAAAAACAAATATGTATATTATATTAAAATATAAAAACCATATTCATATCTTAAAAAAAATCATCTAGTACATAAAATTATTATTAATAAAATGATATAAAACTACGAAAATTATTATTGTAATAACAACTAATCGATCCATGTTAATTGATCGACAAATTATATGAGAGGCTTACAAATATAATTCAGGGCATAAAAATGCGTATACATAATGTTTTTTTTTTTTTGCCCAGGTATCCAAAATCCAGACCCAAAGACTAATCATTCAAAATATAATGATTCATTGAAGAAAAAATGATCATATTGACGGGAATCACCATGATCTCAAACAATCTCTATGACAAATAATCAAATATTACTATTTTTACGTACATTAAAAAATTAATTTGATTATGAAAATTGATTAACAGCATGTATATTTGGTGGTATGAAATTATATATTCAATAGTTTTTAGCATTGGAAGAGTTAAACTCTTCTAATAGATTTATTAAAAAATTAAACTTTGAAATAATATTTAAGAAAAAAAGGTATCTATCAAATAACTCAATTTCACACCATGATTTTAAATTGTGATCTATAATCACAATTGCAGTGGGGCAACATAAAAAGCTTTTGGAGTCATTGCAATCACACAAAGATTGCATTTGCCGAGACATGAAGGATCAAGACGAGATTGCAAACGTGATTTAGAAGCATGTGCCACACCATGTTGGTTTAATGACTATTTTGCTGCAAAGAAGCTGGCACTCTCCCAGAAACAGCATTGGCACTATAGAGAAACTGGGAAACTATGGAGGCACACGGCTGTGCCACAACGTTCTTCCACGCATCATTCGCTTCCTGGCCACGTTTCTGGAACACGGGAGTGGCACAAACACGGTGAATCTTCCATCCCTTAACACTCCTCAGCCACTGAATCCTCCCAAGCTGCTTGCATGCCAAGTGGCACGTGTTCCTCTTCACCTCCCTCACCGCGTCCTGCAGCAACCTCATCCTCATTTCGGTGCTTGAAAACGCTTCTCTCCGAAAATACTCGTGGAACTCCGGCACCCCAATGGCCTTTCTTATCCCCTTCGAGTAATCCCCGTTGGGACTGAAAAAGGGTCTCAGCTCGTTCACCATTCCGCCACCAATCATTTGATCCACGCGCTGCGCAACGTAGGAATGAAGCACGGGCGTGGAAACATCCACCCAGAGACAACACCATTCGTAACGTGTCCCGAACTTGTCCACAAGGGCCTCCATGTATGAGTTAGAGCCTCCAACAATTATTGGAACCTTCTCGCGGTTTGTGATGGATTCAATGGCGTGTGACGCCATGTCGCAGAAGTCAGAGGCAGTGAACTCCTTGTTGGGGTTCTGTGTCCCTAGCAGGTGGTGAGGGATCCCACGTTGTTCTTCTTTTGTTGCTTTGTTTGTGACAACGTCGAGGCCCGAATAGACTTGCATTTTGTCGGAGTTTATGATTTCTGATGGGAAACATGTGGCTAGGTCGATCGACAACCTCGTTTTGCCGCTTCCGGTTGCTCCCATCACCAACACCACCTTCTCTTTTGGCCTTATTATCTGGTTTTGGCCACTGGATGTATTAGTAGGAACGTTTTTCAGTGGCTGCGTTGGTCTACACATCACTCTTGACATGGTCATAGTCATCTAATTAAAGGGTTTAGAAAAATCAACTAAGAGTGAGGAAATTGATGAGAATCGATGGGAATATAGGGGGTTGAGATGAGAAAGTATCACGTATGTTCAAAGTTTTCGAATTAAATAGATTGAGAACAGTGGTTTGTTGTTGGAGTATTTATATAGCTAAGGCATGACGAAAGGGATGAAAAGTATCACTCTCTGGCTCGATTTGTTCAAGATTGTAATAGTAGGTCTAGGAATAATTATCAGTGAAGAAGATAATACATTATATGCTATAGTGGTATAGTGGTGGTCACAAAATATTCTCGTGGTACATAAATTATTTTTTATTTTAAATATCTTATTAACATTTCTTGTTTCTTTGTATTTTTTATTTTTATATCATAAATTTTATCATATTTATATATTTTTCTATATATATGATAATACTTTAAAAGTTTATCAAACATTTTTCAATATTCCCAATTCTTTAAAAGTTTATCAATTGTTTTTTTTCGTGGAAACTGCATGTTGCTATTAGGTCGGCGATTGAGCGCGCCTTTGACATATTGCCCAAATATTTATTGTTGTCTTCATGCGCCATGCATTCCATACAGAAATGATTTCATAATTTGAATATTAAAAAGTTTATATTTCTATGTATGCTTACTTTTAAAAAGTTTATAATTTGAATACACTCTAATATTATTGTATATTAAAAGAGACGACTTTTGTTACCCTAATTTGTGTTCACAATATCTTTTTGTTTGCTCAATTAGGAAGGTCTTCAAGGTCCAAGGTGGGGACGAGGTTCTTCTTCTTTCTATTGTGGGGTGTATAACTACTAGAGCACAAATTAATATGCGCGGAGTATATATGTAGCGCTATGATAAGATCTAGTTATTCCTTTCTTTTTATCTCCAAATTTTGTCCCTTATACACGTATAGAAGTTTCAGCTTAGCTAGCATCTAGGGCTTATCTCACAAGATCATACGAAGATTGGCTTAAATATATTGCCTTTTACACGATGGTGACAGGGCATTCCATATGCAATACCAAGATAGACTTCAAAATATTGGCTTTATATAAATCAGAAATATTTGAGTTAGTACGGGCTTCTCTCTTTTTTTCCAGTGAATGTCGGGAAGAAACCAAGCTAAAGTAATTTCTAGTAAAATTCAATAGTACGGATGGAATATTTATATAAGGGCATTGATATTGATACATTTAAAATGATTTTTGCTTTTTTACAATTATTTTATTATTATTATTATTATTTCTTTTTTATTGTATTACTTATTATATTTCTCACTTCTTTTTTCTTTAATCTTATCTTTCTCCCCCTTTCACACTATTCTCAAAAACGAAATGTACAATAATAATTATCCCCTATCAGTCTATCTAATACTAGTATAAATAAGTAGACTCATTTTTAAAATCGAGACGAAAACTAAAATTGCATGAAGACATTCAAATGGATAATATATATTTAAAAGAGATAACTTAAGCTTAAAATGCAATTTTTGGGTGCAATCAACATAGTACTCCGAAATTACATGTTTCATTAGATTTAAAAATAGTCTTGATGTAACATAAAAAAGGAACACGATAAAATAAGTCTTAAACTTTTTTACTCAATATATTAGACGAAAATCATTGTCCCACACATGAAATTATACAAAAAATAAGAGTTAAACTCTATATATAAAAATATCTTTCGTGTTCAGATTTGTTGAATAGTTAGACTAACTGCATCTTAGTTATTGTACATTTTGGGGCTCGTATTTACCTCATGATTTTGTCCTTAAAATGCAATTTAATAAATTAAGAAAGGAGAGTATTTATAATTTATGGTTGTCCTTGATACTTAAGGGATATGAAATTTTGTGTGTGGTGTTAGAAGAAAAACCTAAGCGACACACATGGACAACAAGGGACCTTGACAAAGAACTAGTGGTTCGGTACATAAAAAGGTTTCAACAATTAGTATCAAAATTAGGTTTGATTAGGTGACTTGTTACATAAGTATAATGAAAATGACAGTAAAAAATTTTGTATCGAAAAACTTTCTGATAACATGAAGGACAAACATGCCTCATAACCGTAAAACTCTTACTTTTAAGATGCAAATTTAAGTAGACTACATTAAGCAACAGTTTTTCATAATGACTGAATTGATTATTGTTGTCCATATCTTCCATGACTATTTTAGGAACGATAATGTAAAAAAAGAAGAACAATGACCTTGGTAAACATTTGTTTTGTGAAAGCAAGATGACAATTAGACATGTCATCAAAATGGGAAGCATCACACTTATTAATTAATGTTTGATCTTTTGTAAAACAATTCTCGTTCTTAAATATACCAGATTAACTCCGCTGGATTAGGATGCAATTCGTGTAAGACTTTCAGATTATGAGCGTTATTTCTGCATTGGTATATATAATGATGTAGAATGCCTAGTTAACTAAGGAAGCTGAACTGTATTAAAGGAACGACGATTATGATTAAGGTGGCCGGTAATAAGGACATGATGGCTAATGATATCATATATCTGCTTTTTTTCTTTTTCATGTTATTAGTATTAAGTATTTATCAATTAGTGACTAATTTTTTCAGACTAATTGATTATCTTTTAGTATGATCTTTCCTCTCCATAGTTCTTTTATGACAACACTGATTTGGAGTTTGATTTTGAGGCCACCAATGAATTGTTTGATTGCATTAAGAAGTTGGCTCCACAATTTGATGTGCAACAAAAAATTCTAACTGAGTTACATCTCTACAAGATTGGTGTTGAACACTTTAGTTCTGACTTTGCAATGACTCAAAAGAAAATTCATTCTCCTAGTAAGAATTTTTTACCAAATGACAAATATAAATACTATACTATTTTTTTATGTATTAATGTTATAATTCAGAATTCTAAGTTATGCTCTTGATTGGTATTGCAACATAATGGTGACGAATATTTGGATCACAAACTCCAAATTTACAAAAATTAACTATTAAAATTTTGAGTTTGACTTAAGCTTCAGGATGTGAAAAAAATTGAAGTGTATTTGAACAAGTGATTGTGACAAAACTCTAACTATGTTTTTTAATTTTTATTTAATTTTGATGATCAAATTTTATTTGGAGTGTAATTGAGATTGAGATCAACATTTATTTGTTATATTGTAGATTCATTCCAAAAAAAAGAAATAGGCTTGAGCATAACAGGTTGGACATTTAATTTTATTATTTTGTTCATTTTAAATACTAGTATATTTTTATTTTAATTCCAATTTCGATTGTGATTCAAATTTTAAATATTGACACATTGTACCAATTCGAGGATTCTAATTAGACAATGTTAAGTTGAATTTATTTTTTAGATTTTTACACACTTTTTCAATAAAATCTTTATCTCTTAACTTTATTCTTATTCACATTTTTATTTAATTTAAAAACAACTACACAATGCTCCTTTATTTCATTATATAGAAAATTTATTTATATTTAAAAATGCTTGTGCGGTTTAGGAAAAACTTGCTAATTTAATACATTAAAATTAAAATAGGTGAAATATTAATTTTCATATATGTATGATAAGAAAACACTTTATTAAGTTGATTTTCAGTAACAATGTATTTTAGTTTTTCTTACAATAAATAATGTTAATAGGATATATTTTGAATAGGTTAATAGTATTCTAAAGAAATTAAAAAGAAAACTAGCATTTTGCAATGACATAAAAAAACACTATTTTCCCCGCGACATCAAACGCGTTGGTATAGAGAGACTCACTTTCTATTAACTTAACTTTTAGAAAACATTTAAAAAAATGTTACAAAAGGTGGTGGCAAATTTTAATTAGTCCAAAATTGAATATTTTCAGTTTTTATTTTAGATTTTCAAAATTTTAAAACACTCACTTTCTCATATTTTTTTAATCCACATTATTTTTGCACATATTCCAAGAAGTAGTGACAAGAGTTATGAACCATTGCAATAAAGAAGCACAAGTGAGTGATGACATATCTGGAATAAATTACCCAAGTTTATGAACCATCGTAACAACTGATACCGAATTTAAGATACAAAAGGTCAAAATCAACCATTTCTATAATTTGAAATATTGAAAATAATAATTATTTTAAAAAAATTAAAAAAGAAGTTTTCTCAATTCTTTTGTAGTGTTGATCTCTCAACAGCATAATGATGAAACAAATTGCTTGAAGATAGTAAAACAATACAAAATACATCAATACAACATAACCTTTTGATCAAGATGCATTTTAACTTCATTTTAAAGAAATTATTATTTTTTAAAAGATTTTCTTAAGTAAAAAATGTTTTTTATAAATTAAAACAAATACGCACTTAAAATAATAGTGAATAAAGACATATACAGCAGAGCACGTGTCAATTAATTAGTTTTCACTGAACGACTGGTGCCAAAACAAAGTAAAAAGTAAAATTAGAACAAGTGGGAGATGTGTCCAAGAGCCGCACTCTATCAAGTATCAAAAAAGTTCCTTGAAAAAGAAAATGGTATGAAGTTGCAATATTTTGAATTACTGGATCCCCTATCAAAGCCGTTTTTATTGACCTTTTTCAATATGATCTTGTGAACTCTGTCTGCTGTTAAAAAAGAAATACTACTAAAAAGGAATAAAAATAAAGGAAATAATAGGCAAAATTGCTAATATACAACAGCGACCAAAATCTTGTTAGCCAAACAAAATCAACCTATGCTTCTTTCCTATGTGATGCATGAGGCTAACAGTGCCGTAGCACAGATACAGTCTCCTAGAGAAAAAAAAAATGTACAGCTTTTTTGTTGGCACTTCATTCAGGAGTCTTTGCTTGCTCTTCAATAATAATAATAAAAAAATACGACGTTGTTCGACATGCTTAGCTTTTAGTATAACTCACTTGCGCCGCAAAGAGATCATATGCTGGTGAGCCTTGATATCCCTCTGTATTCTGTCTGCATACAAGGGTAGGCGAATGATCTGATTGATCTCATTCAATAATACATCTTCTGTGATGTTATCCTTTATGCTTCGCATTACCTGTGTTAAAAAATTAACCAAAACTGTTCAGCAGGCTTTTCACCTGAGCTAGTCAAACAAAAACATAGACAACTTAAAGATGGCGGCAATAATAGAATGGAAAAGTTTTAACAGGTATAACCTTTCTATAGGTATTGATATCATTTGGAGTGGCTTTGTCTATTCTGATCCGCATGCAGACCCAATGATGCTCCGCAGAATCCCAGTAGCATTCAATGATCTTCCCTGAATAGGAAGAAATGTCCGATGCATCTGAAAATCATTTGGAGCCAAAAATTGGAAACAAATTACGGTTAGACTTTTTCAGATAATCAGTTAAATCAACTCAAGAATTATGTTATAACTAGCTTTAGACAGATTCAATTGCAAGTGGGGTAATTCATGCAATTAGCTGTCATCTGGAACAATTAATAATAATAGTAATAATGCCATTAATTACATTTATAATGGTATAAAATAATAATGATGATCTACAAGTTGTAACCTTTAAAAATAACATTCTCTTCCATTAACTTCTTCCTTCCTCGTTCAAATAGAAAAAGCAAGGGACGATCACCAGCTCCCACCTGTCAACAAAAAGATTTCAACATAATTGGATTGTCATGTTAGAGAGGAATTTAACACCACATAAACTAATTCCATTTTTGAACTTGAGAAGTACTTGTACAACCTCACAGAGGAAATCAACAGAGTTCATCTCAGGGTATTTCCACTTCAGAAGACCTTCATGTGTGCGAGGGACATATGGATCATCCCAACCCTGATAGAATCCAACATCATTAACAACGGACAAGTAGTAAACCAAACAGCATATATGCATATTTGTGAATAATATGTTCTCAGCCAGTAAGTATTCTATATAAACCAAAAATTTACATCAGTCAAGATTTCTCAATATTCAATATTGACTCAATACAATGAAACACCTGGAATACAAGACCATCTGATGAATGCGATAGTTGTGGAATGAATTTATGAAGGAGCTTTGACACGGTAGATAGTAACCAAAAACCCTTCCTCCTCACCTGAAACAAAAAAATACAAAAAATATAAACAAATATCTGATCCCACTGGAAATTTTCAGAAAATAGAATAGTAAAATAATCACTATACGTACACTAAATGGTTCCAAGTCATATCTATAATAAGGATTTATACTCTTTGAGAGGCCCTCACGTTCCATATTACGAGGTTCAATTACTTCTTTCTCCAGCAATTTCCACCTTTCATAGAATGGCAGCTGCATGCTTAAGACCAAATGGTCAGGTCAAAAGTCAGCCAAGCACAAGTGTGAACATGAATCCAAAGATTTACATGGTTCCAGGCATGCATTATCTAGTATTCTATGTCATTTTTTTAATGTTTTACCAACTATCCAAATACTCATGAGAAAACATTACGTTTGCAGCCAGATCAATTGGAAGTTGGACAGACAACCACACACACACCAGATCCCAAGAAATATTGAATAGAATCTGATATTCTGATTGTATCAGTAATTCATTATAAGTTTACAAACTAGACACAGCTGCTCCAATTATGATGCTTCAAATTATTTCACAATTTGCCATGTCTAGCCAGATCCAAAAATACGGATTACTAGTGATCCTGGGTTTTCAAACTTACCAAGGAAATGACCCACAAGTCAGAGGTAGTTTCAAATCCAACTAGAAGCTTACAGGCGTTCATTTTAATGCAGGATTGTAAGGAGATACTTTAATTAACTGACAGGTGCAAATACCTTAATTGGAATACAATTTGGTTTTTGGTTGACCACTAAATACAGCAACTCAAAATAGCAAACATAACATAAACAAGAGTAAACCAATTTAAATTTCTTTACTTCATATAATATAGTAGGTGTAGGACAAATCCACCAAGAAGTCAATAATATCTCAACACTGCAGTTGTTCGTAAATGTGTACCTCTGTCAAAGAGACTTGATTAATAGCTATCAAATCATAAATGAGGTATCTTCTCTCTTGCTTATGTGTATGTGGATCTGTGTCAATAATCATCTCCCCATCAAGTAATGTGTAGTGGTGATTCCTCTCAGGTGTACCCTTGAAATGATTGTGATTGAAAACAATTTAGTTATCCATTCGAGAATGTAAAATAAAATTTACAAAAGCCAAGACACGGCTTCCTGACACCCAAGACACTCACTTGGCAACCAAAGTAAATTGAATAAACATACACACCCCATTAGTATATCTGCAAGGAAATCGCATATTGATCCTTTGGAAAAGAAATTTTCTGTCAATCAGATAACATCCATCGCAAGTAATCAGCATCATATATCGTGTCCCATCAGCTTTCCACGTGGCATAGTAATATCGTTGTCTTAAGAGTTGCAGATTGTCCCTGCAAAAACAAAATGATCTTAAGTCAACCAAAGTAGATGATTAACAAAGATGAAAATTTAGATTTACAATCAATTTTTAATTAATAAATCTCCCAACTCAAACTCAACTGCATCAAATGCATTTGATCCCTGTTTCACAAAAACTGAAAAAGGATAGGATTAATGAATGCCATTTGATCACAGAACATCCATTAACTTGACATATCAATTGCCAAATCTGGGCCAAACAATACTTTGAAGTTAATTGTAGCATATTTTGTAAATACAAAAAGATTCGTGTAAAACTGCAAATATTCATAATAGCAAATGAGCAGTAGAGCATGTCTGTGTAAATGCAAAGTAATTTACTCTCAAAGAAATTATAGTAATATAAATCAGAAATAATTTGATAGTAGATGCAGAAATTTGTTTAATTGGCCAAAGCTAAATTAAAATATACACAGGGCAGACATCTGGAATTTGAACTTATATCATGTAATTTATGGAAATTGGTCTGAAAGGTTTTGAAGTGTGGAAAACTCTTGGAGATAGAGGTCTTGAGTGGCTCACCGAACTCTTTAACGAAATTATGAGGTCAAAACACATGTCGGAGGAATGGAGGAGAAGCACGTTAGTGCCAATCTATAAGAACAAGGGGGATATACAAAATTGTGCAAATTATAGGGGAATCAAGCTCATGAGTCATACCATGAAATTATGGGAAAGAGTGATCGAACGGAGATTAAGAAAGGAGACTCAAGTTACTGAGAATCAATTTGGTTTCATGCCGGGAAGGTCGACCATGGAAGCGATTTATTTATTACGGCGGGTGATGGAGCAATATCGTATGGCCCAACAAGACTTGCACTTGATTTTTATTGACTTGGAGAAAGCGTATGATAGAGTGCCTAGAGAGATTTTGTGGAAAGCTCTAGAGAAGAAAGGGGTTAGGGTTGCATATATTCGAGCTATCCAAGATATGTATGATAGGGTATCGACTAGTGTTAGGACACAGGGTGGAGAGTCAGACGATTTTCCCATCACAATTGGTTTGCATCAAGGGTCAACCCTTAGCCCCTACCTTTTTACCTTAATTCTGGATGTCCTCACGGAACAAATCCAAGAGATAGCGCCGAGATGCATGCTTTTTGCAGATGACATAGTCCTCCTTGGAGAGTCGAGGGAGGAGTTGAATGAGAGGTTGGAAACTTGGAGACGAGCTCTAGAAACACATGGCTTTCGCCTAAGCAGAAGCAAATCGGAGTATATGGAATGTAAGTTCAACAAAAGAAGGAGGGTTTCTAACTTAGAGGTGAAAATAGGAGACCATATTATCCCTCAAGTCACACGGTTTAAATATCTTGGGTCTGTAATACAGGATGATGGGGAAATTGAAGGGGATGTGAATCATCGCATTCAAGCAGGATGGATGAAATGGAGAAAAGCATCGGGGGTGTTATGTGATGCAAAGGTACCGATCAAGCTAAAGGGAAAGTTTTATCGGACTGCGGTAAGACCGGCGATTTTGTACGAAACAGAATGTTGGGCAGTCAAGAGCCAACATGAGAATAAAGTAGGTGTAGCGGAGATGAGGATGTTGCGGTGGATGTGTGGTAAGACTCGACGGGATAAAATTAGAAACGAAGCTATTAGAGAGAGGGTTGGAGTAGCGCCTATTGTAGAGAAGATGGTGGAAAATAGACTTAGGTGGTTTGGGCATGTAGAGAGAAGACCGGTAGACTCTGTAGTGAGGAGAGTAGACCAGATGGAGAGAAGACAAACAATTCGAGGCAGAGGAAGACCCAAAAAGACTATAAGAGAGGTTATCAAAAAGGATCTCAAACTTAATGATTTGGATAGAAGTATGGTACTTGATAGAACATTATGACGGAAGTTGATCCATGTAGCCGACCCCACCTAGTGGGATAAGGCGTTGTTGTTGTTGTTGTTGTTGGTCTGAAAGGTTTTGACAAATAATTCATCCCAAAACTAAACAGAAGTACAATATAGTATGAAACCATGACTTCTTCATTGAAATCTTAGTGTAAGAATTAATATATCACAAAGATCCTGTTACATTGCTGACAGTGTTAGTTATTCTTCTTCTCCGTCAGATTCTATTAAAAAGTAGACAGAAGGTTTAATGTAGTGAAAAAAATGTCAGCCACTCCATTTACTTGAGAATTTCGGCAAAAAACTGATGTTAAAAATATTTGTTAACAGCACAAGATTCTCTTTTCCAATGAAGCACATTTGCAATTAAACAGTTGAAAGCAGATCGACAATAGAGAACACATACTTTAGGTATTATTAATTTTCTAGACTTGGTAGAATATAAAAACAACTGATGTCCATGATACGTGTAGTATCAAAGGTACCTGCAGAAATGGCAAGTGACAGAGGAAGGAAAAGAAAGGGAAAGGAAAATATCTAAGAGCTATTGCTAAGAGAAAGTCTCGACACTCCCAATTCCGTTACTAAACCCAACCATGATTCTACAATCATTACAGCACTCCCTTGTAACAGAATGCTCACACCCCCACTACTGCTAACAAACTCAGCAATTCCCTTACTATTCCCAACATCAGAACTAACATTAGTTATTAGTTTTGGGCCTACGGTAATAAACCTTTAAAGGCTTATCCCATCTAGAGTCACGGATCCTAACAATACCTCCCCCAATCAAATTAGCCTTGTCCTCAAGGCTGAATGTAGGAGACTTGGTACGAATAGATGCTGCTGACTCCCACATAGCTTCTTCCACAGGTTGGGATTTCCATAAAACCAACCACTCCTCAGGATTTCCATCAGTTTTCCTTCACGCGTAGTTAGCATATTCAGGAAAAAGAGAAGCTGACTCATCCAGGGTCAGACCTCGGGGTAAGGCAGAAGCATTGGAGCCAACTGTCATAGGCTTCTAGAGCTGTGACAAATGAAAGACAGGGTGAACTCTTGCAGATTCCGGAAGCTTCAGCTTGTAGGCCACCTCCCCTACTCGTGATAATATTTTAAAAGGCCCAAAATAGCAGGTTGATAATTTAGGATTAATGCGACAGGCCACAGTATGCTGCCTATGAGGGCACAGCTTAACAAACACCCAATCCCCTTCCGCAAATGACACAGCGTGACAATGCTTATCTGCCGCCTTCTTCATGGATTGTTGGGCGCGATGCAGATGAAATTTCAGTTGGTGGATAGCCTCATCTCTGTCAACCAACACCGAAGCTACTGAATCAACTTGTGTCTCTCCTAGCAGAAATTGTGTCTCGTCCATAAACAACCTCGGGAGTCTATCCCGTGGCTGAGTGGAAGGAAGTATTGTACCAATACTCCGCCCAAGAGAGCCAAAGATTCCATTTCGTTGGTTTTTCAGAAGCGAAACAATGCAAATAGGTCTCCAAACATCTATTAACAACCTCTGTTTGACCATCTGTTTGAGGGTGATAGATATAGTGCTCATCCTCAACGTTGTTCCTTGGAGACAAAACAATTCACTACAAAATTTACTCAAAAACAGAGGATTGCGATTGCTGATGATGGATTTGGGAAATCCATGCAGCTTGGCCACCTCACGAATGAACACCTCAGCCACTGTGTGAGCTGTATATGGGTGCTTCAAAGAAAGGAAATGGGCATATTTTGATAAGCGGTCCACAATCACAAGTATCACATCAAACCCCTGAGAGCGAGGTAAACCAGAGATGAAGTCTAAAGATATATCGCCCCAAACCACTTCCAAAATCGGAATGGGTTGCAATATAGGAGACAAAGCTTGATATTTGTTTCTCTGGCAAACATCACAATGGTGAATGTATTACATAATGGTGTTCTTCATCCCCTTCCAATAAAAGTTTGCAGCAAGGAGCTTATATGTCTTAGTAAAACCCAAGTGCCCCCCTACCACAGTAGAATGAAAGTCTGCTAAGAGTACTGGAATCATAGCAGAAGTCTTGGGCAACATCATGCGCCCTTTGAAGAAGATGATCCCATCACGTTGAACATATTGTGGCACCAAAGCTGGATTAGCTTGAACTTGGGCGGACAATTTTCTAAGTTCTGGATCTTGCTGGTCCTCGGTGCAAATGGTGGGGAAGTCCACCCATATTGGGCTTATGGAAATGCCCCTAACTCTCCTGAACCCATTTGACGAGAAAGAGCATCAGCGGCCTTGTTTTTCGGCCCAGGCTTTTATACACCACTTCGAACTGGAAACCCATCAGTTTTACCAACCAACACTGTTGATCAGTGGTTGTAAGCCGCTGTTGGAGCAAATGACGCAAGCTGCTATGGTCTGTATAGACCTTAAAACTACGACCCAATAGGTAGTGCCGCAGGTGTTGCACCGATAAAGCTAGGGCCATTATCTACTCCTCATAAACTAATTTAGCTAGCGTCTTAGGGGAAAGAGCCTTGCTAAAGTAGGCAATGGGCTGTCGATTTTGCATCAGGACGACACCAATCTCTCATCCTAAGGCATCACACTCAATCACAAATACCTGAGTGAAATCCGGCAATGCTAGCACAGGGAAAAAAGCCAAGCAGGGCAAAGACACTCTTGCTCCTCTCCCATAGAATCCCTTTTTCTTCATCAATGTCGTCAATGGTTGAACCATTTTGTCATAATCTCGAATAAATCTTCTGTAATATACGGCGAGGCCCAAGAACCCGTGAATATCTTTGGTAGAGGTTGGAATGAGACACTCCAACACTACTCGGACCTTGGAAGGATCCATCTACACGCCCTCAGCTGAGATAACATGGCCAAGGTAGTCAATGGAAGTGAGGCCAAAGGATGGGGATAACATGCCACAAAAAAGTGTTGAGCTAACACTGATAGAACTTCATTTAGATGTGATAAATGGATTGGCCAATCTGGGCTAAACAACCATAAAGCGGCGAGGAGAGGCCGAAAAATCGAATTCACCGTGGATTGGAAAGTAGCAGGGGCATTTACAAGGCCAAATGGCATCACGAGGTACTCATAGTAACCTTTGTGAGTGCGAAAGGAAATTTTGGGAATGCTAGATTCCACCATGCGAATCTGATTGAAATTCAAATTTTAGATCAAGCTTTGAGAAAACGCGGGAGCCATGCAGCTCGTCAATGAACTTGTTGATGGTTGGAATAGGATATTTGTCTAGGACAATGACCTTATTGAGGGCCCTAAAGTCCACACATCCTCCATGAGTCATTTTTCTTCTTCACTAAGATGATGGAGCTTGAAAATGGACTAATTGAGTGACGGATGATGTCCTCTGTGAGAAGCTCCTAAACTTGTTGCTCAATCTCGTCCTTGTGATGGTAAGCATATATGTGTGGGTGCACTCTAACTGGGTTAGTACCTAGATGCAAAGTGATTGAATGATCATGGTTGTACTTTGGGGGAAGGCCTTGTCACGTAAGGAAGGCAAACTCAAGGTAAGACAACACATTCTGCAAGTCCGGAGGAGGCGAACAATAAGAGGAACTTGTAGGTGTAGAGTCTTCCAAAGCAAGCCCTTGGAGCATGCCTTGGTCCGCAAAAGTGCAAGGATGATCATGAAGATGGTGCCCCTATAAAGTGATTAATTGGCCGTAGTCTTTGAAACTCACTATCTTCTTTTGCCAATCAATAGTGGTAAGTCCAACATTTTCCAGCCAAGTTATCCCCAAAATTAAATCAACACCACCCAAATCTAACACATAAGCATCCACCACCACAGTGTAGCATCCCACTGACCATTGACTATGCTGATCCATCAACTCCGGGTATGAAAGGTTGCGGGTACCTGCCCTTGAGTTGGATTCGGGTGACTTGGGGCTAGATTTGGACCCTTTATCCCCAAGCCCAATAGAAGAGCCACAAGAATGGGTGGGACTCATAGTCCCAAAGTCCCAGAGTGTTGTGAACGTTGGCCACCCAAAAGGGAGTTACCAGAGAAGGGAGAGTGAAGGAGGATGCCAACTGATGGCACCACGCTGAGAAGGAGGGTGGTCTAGCTTGCGTTCGATCAGGCGAGCCACGAAGATCAGGTGGTGGCAATTGGGGGGTTCAAATGTGAGCACCTATGTGCGAATGTCATCGCGTAACCCACCTAGAAAGAACTAGTCTTGGAGAACGGGGGAACCTGAGCCATGAGGACCTTGAAGGCCTCCATATATTCGTGACGGTGGTAGACTAATGAAGAATTTTAAGTTGAGCAAAGGGGTTACCCAATTGATTGTCACTATAACAGTCTAGGAGAGCACTACTTGAAGGAGTCCCAATGGAGGTTTGGATCAAAGTTGGAAAGGACCTTGAACCAATGCCATGTCTTCCCCTCCATACAAATCTGAGCGAGGGAGATGCATGGGTGCGAATGTCATCGCGTAACCCACCTAGAAAGAACTAGTCTTGGAGAACGGGGGAACCTGAGCCATGAGGATCTTGAAGGCCTCCATATATTCGTGACGGTGGTAGACTAATGAAGAATTTTAAGTTGAGCAAAGGGGTTACCCAATTGATTGTCACTATAACAGTCTAGGAGAGCACTACTTGAAGGAGTCCCAATGGAGGTTTGGATCAAAGTTGGAAAGGAACTTGAACCAATGCCATGTCTTCCCCTCCATACAAATCTGAGCGAGGGAGATGCATGTTTCTGACGGGGTGTTCTGAACGGAAAAGTAGGTCTCGGCCTTGGCTAACCACCCCACAGGGTTGTCACCAACAAAGGGAGGAAGATCGACACACTTCGAGTACAGAGCAACATCGTTAGAGGAAGCACCGCTAGTTGCAGAGGAATGATGGAACGATCCTGCTGAGTTGGAAAAGTGAGACTCGCGCATCTGCATAGAGTGGAAACAAACTTCGAGAACTCACTGACAAAGGAGACAAAGGAATCGAGCTTGGAAGATTGGCTGAAATGAAGGACTCATGGGACTGAAGAATAAGTTTGATGGCTGCGAGATCGACCTCAATGGCATCGAGACGCTGGGATGTTGTCCTAATGCACATACGAGGAAGGGTCGAATCTCAATGAAAGCACCAATGATACGTGTAGTATCAAAGGTATATCAAAGGTACCGGCAGAAATGGTAAGTGAGAGAGGAAGGAGAAGCAAGGGAAAGGAAAATATCTAAGAGCTATTGCTCCCCCAAGTGAGAGAAAGTCTCTACACTCCCGATTCCGTTACTGATCCCAACCATGATTCTAAAATCATTACAACTCATAACAGAATGTTCACACCCCCACTACTACTAACAAACTCAGCAATTACCTTACTACCCCCAACGTTAGAGACTAACATTAGTTATTAGTTTTGGGCCTACGGTGATAAACCTTAAAAGGCTTATCCCATCTAGAGTCACAATTCCTAACAATCTATCTCAGTAAAATAGCCAAGTCCATACTTAAGTTACATTTATTTCTCAATGAAATAGAAAACAAAATGATCAAATGTGGTAAGATTGGACCTGTTCAGAGAAACAGGGTGTGATCCAGGAAACTGCCAGCATCCTCTTCCCTAAAAAGAGATAATATTAAATTTGAAAACCCAAAAATTCATAAAATAATTTTATGCATAACAAACTAATGTTTCCGAATCAAATAATTACTTGGCTTCAAACTTCTTTTGGAATTTTATTGAGATGCATTAAATACAACCATTGCACTAGATACACATAACTTTATTTGTGTAATATTGATATGGTTGTTCGTGTTGACTTTAGGGGGGGACGAAAGAGATAAATAGAGATAGGAAGTATTGCTTAAGTGAAATTGATTGATTATGCATTACGGTAAAATCTATACATTTAGACTCTTAATAGACTAAGTGAGGATTATTTTCTAGGCAGAGTGAATGGGTGGGTGCTACTTCCAGAACACTAACTCCTATGAAAACTAAATCATACATGTGATGCATGAATAACATGTGATACAAAAACAGCATTCATGATTATCCAGAATATGTTGAATACTTGAATGTAAATCATATTCAAGAAAAATATATAGAATTCAACAAAAAGCCAATTCAGAAACCCACCCCTGTGCCCAACTTGAGCAGTTGATAACAAAGTTCTTGCATTGAACGCAGCTGGTTTGGAGGAATTGGATCTCCCAAAGCATCATCACTTGTTAATACTTCATTCCTCACAATAGTCCCCTAGAATATCAAACCAAACATACGGAAAATCCACACAAAATGTATTACTCCCAGAAATAAATTGTGAACTGATTTAAGGTTCTTAAAAAAATTCATATTTCTATTTCAACAGAGCACACAGATGTATGCAATGCAAAAAATGAAAGTGATACGAGGAAAACAATTCAATATTAATGTGACCAAATATTAATCTCACAGCCTCTTATTTAAAAAACTTCATAAAAAAATACAAGCCATATAAAAGGGATAACATGCACAGACAATAAGGCCACGGAAGATGACAATTGAAAGAAAAATACAATCATTTTCTATTTTTCTGTAATAATAAAGAATATTTCAAAACTAACTGGCAGACTCATGCTCACACAAACTTGTTGGAAGTAAATTACATGCCAAGAAGTAAGGTATTCAACCCAGTGGCAACACTAAAAATCCATATCCACTAAGAAGCTAAATAAACAGAGTCAACAAGGCAAACATACCTGTTCAGGAATGTGTGCACAATTGTCCACAGCTGGAACAGCTGTGCCACGAAAATCGGGATCAGAAATTCTCTTCCATTCAGGAGTTTGAGGACAAACAAGATCTTCAGGCTTCTTTTCATGATAAAACATGTACAGGGCATCAATGTAGTCCTGCTTGTAAATTCCTGGGTGGCGTGCGCAAGCAAATTTATTTATCGCCTGGAAGATAACAAGCACAAAAAATAACACATTAATTACCAGAGTCAAACAGTTATTGAAAACAAACCTATGAACTGTCCTATAATTTTACTCACCTCAGTAACAGAAATAGATTCCGTGCGCACAAGAAAGTGAACAATCATATAACCTGTACGATTATGCCCATGTGTGCAATGTACAAGTATATATTTCTTTGTGTTTGTTCTTTGGGAGCAAAAATCCAGAACCTAAAATGAATATCTAACAAGTATAAATCATAAAACCTCAAGTAAGATGTCAAGAGTTGTACCAGCATTGCTAAGAACACTAACAAGAAGACAATACTTGGCAATCAAGTTGTGGACATTAAGCAAAAGAATGAGTAAAAGTAATGTTCATGAACTGTACGGTGAACACTATCAACACTACAAAAGGAAGCTACCTTATCACAAAATTTTTTTACGGATTCATCATCAGGTACAGCATCTCTTCCTGTGCATCTTATCTGCCACAAGCAAATAAAAAAATCTAAATTCAATTGCAATTAACATTTCATAAACAATCGGATGAAAGATAATATGCTACCTTGACATGACCAATCCCTTCTTTTGTCCAATCTGATACACGATAGTAGCGAGTAGTATTTGTCAGATCAATCACTAAACCAAGCTGCAAATTAAATAAAGCTAAGCACTTTGATGCTAGTTGCAACAAATTTATATACAACACTACAAAGCAAACAAGTATTCATGCATGTTATGCATGGAACACAATGTAAAATAACAACAATGAAAGATACTCTTGAATTGCTTGAAATTGTTATTTTATTACCTCAATCTTTGGTTCAGCTATTCAGGTAACAGATAGAACATGTAAAAGCTCCCACAATGTTGCAAATTTGTCCCTTTCTGTAATTATTCATCTTTCTGCTTATTAGCTCAAACGAAATATAAACACTTACTATCCTCATTCTTCCTGTTTCTATGTCTTTTTCATCAAATCCTAAAATGCAATCTAAGCCGTCTTTTGTCAATAAAAGCTCCCTAAGAACACCAAATTCATATGTAAAGCCCGTCACATTGTGACATGTGTGAGCAATAGAACAAGTTCCTCTAAATGTTGTGAAGTAATAAAATGAGAAAATATTTAACATGGCCAAATAAAAAGATCAGTCACATAAAAAGATGTTGAAAAGTCACATCAAAATATTTAACAAAACCATCCTGACTTCTCTATTTATGTCAGCAGCTTGTGCACACCAATCTATTATTATCTCCCTTTATGTACTTAATAAAGGTATATTTATCTTCCCAATGAAGAAAATACTAATCTGAGTAATTGATGATTACTGTGCATTTGATGTACTTACTTCTCTACCTAAGACTCTTTGTTGATGAATTGCTTGCTTGGGAGTATATTTTTGACTTGAAATGTAATCATTGAAGGAATCACCAAGTGGAACCTTTGAAGGGATTATACATCCTATTTCTTGCCCATGTGGTGGGCAGTCTAACCAACCTGTATTATAAGGTAAACTAAAAATGAAAATCTATAAAAAAATAAATAAATAAATAAAGCACATAATAGAGTAACATTATTGCAAGAGTGAAGATCAGTAAAGAGATTTCCACATTGTAAAGAAAATTGTAGCCTGAAGCCAGTATGAAAAAAGAACTTGTAAGAAAACCAGGCATACATAGTATTTTTTTATTTTTTTTATCAGTACCAGGCATACATAGTATATACTATCACAAAAATAAAATGGCAAATTAATTAAAGAAAAAGGTCTTGTTCATGCAATAAGGACTTGCAATAGTGAGTTCAAAGGATGTAATCAACTTGCAATAGTTTATAATAAAGGCCATGGACTATACCTGCATAGTGTATATCACAATTCCTACAGCATATAGCTAACACTTCCACAAACTAACCTACCCATGCTGAACAAGTGAGACATTTGACATACACAATCATCTCCATATAAGCCCTTTGGTATAGCTTTTTTCAGGGAATATAATTGTTCTTTTTTTTTCCAAAAAAGTTCTTTAATGGACATGTTATGAAAAGGGGGGAGGGGGGTGGAGATTTTCTCTCTAAAATAGCTTGAACCAAAACACACTAACTCTGGTTTATGCAGGAAAAAAAAATCTTCAATGCCAAAGGTAACTTATAGCTTCATTTATTTACAGCAAGTCCTTAATTTGTATAGTTAAATCCCTAAATGCAAAATAGAAAATGAATAGAAATTCCAATGCTCATACACTACAATGAGATTAAAGTGCCGGGCAATATTTGCACAATGTACTAGTCCATAATTGACAACCAAATCCGTGGGTATTGTATATAAAATAGATAGTTAAATAAATAAATAAAAACAAGAGCCCACCATCAGGAACCGCGTTCATATCATAAGGTCTAGAATTCGTATTGTATGGTCTCCGTTCTTGCCCTCGATCCATATGTGGGGGCTTTCTTTTCAAACCTCTGTGTGTTTCTTCATTATTATGCTGCATAAAGAACTCAGAGTAAGAAACAGCAAAGGAGCTATCTCAACAAAAACAACAAAAGTTAAGCAATTCAACAATTATCTGATAAAATGCATCACATCAGATTGCCAGGAATAAAATGACTTGAACGAGCATAACTGAAGAGCAATAATTATGCTTCCAAGCACGCGTGTACATGAGAACAAGCAAAAAGTACACTCAATTTTGCACAGTGAAGTTCATTGAAATAAGACAAAAACAGAAAAAAAGTCACCCTAGAGCACTTTCAGGAGTATATTGACAAGCCACCATGCTTTCAGACAAATTCTCACAGAAAAAAAGCCACAAAACATAATCGAGGTGGATTCAATATCCAACCATTCATGTGTCACTGAATTTGAGAAACCGTTTATATTAAATTTTGAAAATGTGACATCACATGATGCATTTCATCTATCAGAGACAATCCGCAACAAAACAAAACAAAAAAACAGAGAGAAAAAAAAACACGGTGTCTTCGATTCTAGGAAAAAGCAGAACATTGTTTTAGCAGAGAAGAAATAACTTGATTTTTCGTACTAGTCACGAATCGTGACGCTTGGTAAACCTAGATTGAAGTTGTTTCGAAGCGAGTAACAAAACCGAACGAACAAGTAAAGAAGTAAAAAAAAAAAAAAAATGTGCATAAAGTAACGATTATGGTTGTGTAAAGGATGAATCTACCATGTGATAGCTCATGGCAGTAACGGATTGAGAAAGAGTATGAGAGTGACGTTGGTTAGGGTTTTGATTGGAAGAAGATGGAGAGAATCGATCTTCGGCGGAGAAAAGAAGAATTTAAGGATCTGTTATGTTGTTGTGCGCCACCATACATATCCGAGTCTTCGCCCCGTGGAGAGAACCGACATAACCACCCCTCGTTTATCTCTTCTTTTTCTTTTTTTTTTTCACTTGTTTATTTATTTTGCTTAATGTTTTCCCAATAGTTTTTTTCTTTTTCTTTCCACTTTATAAATAAGTTATTTTAATTTACTATGTAAAAAATATTTTTTTGAAACAAAAATAATTAATTTTAGAATTACTTTTCAACAGTCTTTCATAAAGAATAATTGATTATTAAAATAATTTAATTTATGCAAATGTTTAAACATGGTATTATGATTTTCAGTTCTTTGATTGGATATGAATAATGAAGAAAAATAAAAAAAATACTTTTGGGAATTCCACAACGTCACACATTGAGATCAATGTGATGTTATGTCTAACCCACATATAGGAGGAACTAAGTGACAAAGTTTGTTAAATATAATGAACTGAAAATTGGACATTGTTAGTTGGTGTGTTTACATGCATGAGTCATTGAGACACTTTGATAGACGTGGAGAAAGCTAGAGGTAGGTAGCTTTAGTAGCAATGGGGATATACAAATGCACAATTTTACAAATGGTCATGATGACTCATTCAAAACCCCAAGTGGTCGTGACAAGTACCCACGTGCGTACATCCTAACATTGCCACAATTACTCTTAGATCAAAATCGGTATCTCCCAAATGATTTTTGGTACATGCCACTTTTTCCCAAATGGATGTTGTCATTTTACCACAATTAAGGGGGTATTTGGTTGGTCGTCCAATAGTTGTTCTCCATGGAGAGTTGTCAGCATGACAACATATATCATATAGTTGTTATCATATTGTGTTGAAAATATGTGACTAATGATCTGATGATGATATAAATTGTTGCTTATTTATAACTATATTTTAAACAAGATATCCTTAGTACAATTATAGTATTTAAATGTCACATTTTTGCTATGCATGCAATGATGGATCTACAGGAGGCTAGCAGGGGCTTTATTCCCCTGCCTTGGCATTCTTAATATATCACATATAATAGGGATGGGAAGATTATTTACCCTGTATGGAAAGAGTTTGCAAGAAGATAATAAAACATAACATCGAAAGCCCAACACTTACGTCACACAGACTATAAGTGGAAATCTCCCCACCCCAAAATCACAAAATCCTTCCATATCGATGCAATAGAGTTTTTATCCATTCTAAATCCTGGAAAATAGGAGTCTATGCCACTCCACAATCTAGTCGTAACCAAAACTTCATCTTTTTTTTTATGTTTATTTTACCCAAAGTGATGGTGTGCTATGAGCAGAGAGGAAGAAGATGGAATACCTTAGTTCAAGGTCAAGGTCCCTCCTACTAAACTAAATTTTTCTCAAAATATTCTCCTCTTTATTCATGCACAGGAAACCCTTTATATACAATTCTGTTATAGTACGTAACTACTCACAATGCTGTTACAACAAACTAACGGCCTATAACTAACTAATGGTCTCGGTAACTAACTAATAGCCATGCATGTCTTCCTCCTTCTTCCTAACATTCCCTACCCCATCAAAAACACCTTGTCCTCAAGGTGTTGGTTGCAAAAAACAGAACATGAGTAAAACAGAAGCTCAACCTGTGTCAGCCATGGTTGTGGTTGAGGCGGTGGCTTCAGTGGTGGTGGCGGGTGTGGCGGCGGACGTCGTCATCGATGACAGACGGAGCAAAGGCAAGTCTTGATGGCGAAAAGAATCCAAACCAAGCGCGGATGAATTTGATGCTTTACGGCATCATCGCCGAGCAAGATGGTGTCATTGCTGTAAGGGGTTTTGCGGCAATGGTCGTGAAGGTAACGACGGTGGGTGGTGCGAATCGATAAAGGCAACGGACGACTGAGCTGAAAGTGGCGGTTGATCGAATGAAAGCGGGGAAGCGGCAACGGAGCCATGGGTGCGACTGATGTGGGTGCTGTTGTGGGTGGTGGTGGTGGTTGTGCGGAGGAAGACGAAGTTGTCGTGAGCCGTGGGGGCAACGACGGTGGTGATTTCAGGGAGGAAGAAGGGTAGAGGTGACCGGGTTGCCGCGGCAGTCTTAAGAGAAGGGCATCCATTGAGGATTCGAGGCGATGTTGAGCAGCAGCAAGGTTGGCCAAGGCGGCCTCAAGGTGGTCCTCGGCAGCCATGGAAGCTTCGTTTGGCGAGTGGCAGCCATGGACGGCAACCATGGGCGGTAGGTGGGTGATCGAGAATCGCGGGACATCTAATTTGGCAACATTACGTTGATGAAGCTGGGTGTTGAAATTGAGATGGTTATGGTTGGGTGACCGCAGGTGGAGGTGATCGAGAATCGAGTCCACCTTGCCGGAAAGTTCTGCATATTTGTCATCGAGGGAAGCTTGATTGTTGGATAGGCAAGTGATGGTGTCTTCAAGCCTATCGGATGTGATCTTTTGTGTTGTATGGTCAGCCATGTTGACGATGGATGCAAATGCAACGGCGTCAATGGAGGCAGTGGCTGCAGCGGCGGCAGTGGCTGCAGCGGTGGCAGGTCGGACCAATTGTTATGAGCGGAGAGGAAGAAGATGGAATACCTTGGTTCGAGGTCAAGATCCCTCCTACTAAACTAAGTTTTTCTCAAAATATTCTCCTCTTTATTCATGCACAGGCAACCCTTTATATACAATTCTGCTATAGTACGTAACTACTCACAATGCTGTTACAACAAACTAACAGCCTATAACTAACTAATGGTCTCGGTAACTAACTAGTAGCCATGCATGTCTTCCTCCTTCTTCCTAACATTCCAATTGTTTATGAGCGGAGAGGAAGAAGGTGGAATACCTTGGTTCGAGGTCAAGGTCCCTCCTACTAAACTAAGCTTTTCTCAAAATATTCTCCTCTTTATTCATGTGCAGATTCATGTGCAGGCAATCCTTTATATACAATTCTGCTATAGTATGTAACTACTCACAATGCTGTTACAACAAACTAACGGCCTATAACTAACTAATGGTCTCAGTAACTAACTAATAGCCATGCATGTCTTCCTCCTTCTTCCTAACATGGTGTCTTCTCGTGAAGGATAGACCAAGTTAAAATTTGTTTCTCAGTGATAATTTTTTTTACTAAGGAAATTTGTTTCTTCTTTTTAAAAAATATATACTTATTATTGTTAATCTTGAAAATTATATTTATTTTCGAAAGAAAAGTATTTTCAAAATAGTAAAGGAATTTTCATTAAATGATTTTATTAATAAATAAATATTTAAAAATAAAACATATAACTTATTTTAGATTATGAATTCTTTTTGGTTAAATAAGTATGTTGATAGTTTTCAACTTAATAGAAAATTGTCTAATATTTAATGTAAATCACAATTATAATTTTGATAAATATATTCATTTGAATTATAATAATGTTGTAATTTATAAGATAATAAAATAACTTTGATAAAAGTGTTTTTCATTTAATGATTAGTTTTTATTAATTTTGATAATAATAAGAAATAAGGATTGAAAAAAGTAAAGTTTTGAGAAGAAATCGAGATTGAAATAAGTTAAGGGTTAAAAAATGTGCAATAAACTAAGTAGACATGAATTCATTAAAAATGAAAGTTGAACATATATACAATCATCTTCTGAAATTTTAGCCAATTTAGATGATAGATATGTTAGTGTTTTAAGAAATTAAGTAATTATGTTTCAACCCCCGAAATTGATCATCTAACAGATTTATTTGTAAACTTTTAATATTAATGGTCAAATTACATGATTCCGACATGTATACAAATATAATCCTAAATATATTAATATGATACTAGCAATTATTTTCACATAAGTGTCCCTATAACTTTGTTAACTAGTACTTCAATTGGTCAAAAAATATTTTATTCTTCATCCCTTGTTAATCTCACGTGTGTGAATAAAATTATCAAAATTAACAATCTCAATCAAAATAATTTATTTGGATTATACAAATTTGTCAAATTTCTACTTGTTTTTTAAAGAATTTATTCTATTAATTTTTATAACTTAATCAAATTTTACGTAATAAAGACATAACAATTATATAATTGAATGTTCATTTACTTATTCACGAATTTTATGTTTTAAAAGAATTAACTCTAACTTCAATTATTTTGAATTTATTTTTTTTAGTTTTTAATTAAAATAATAATTGAAACTGTTTTAGAATTTGATTTTTTAATTTCAAACAAATTATAAACAAATCATGACGGTAAAATAACAAACATATTTTAAAAATCATTATTATTAAATAGTTATTTATCACAACTTATATATTTAAATAATTATAAAAAAGAGAGAAAAAAAAAAACAGCCCCATATGATCAATTTCTAGATCCATCCCTGTATGTATGATATATATTGTAACTTATTTGCTTTGTGTGTATGTATGACTCTCATGATCATGATGTTCACGTTCATAGGTACAGACATCTTAGAGGTACATCTATTTTATGAGAATTCAATGTATAAAGAGATGTCCTATGTCAATTCTGCAACAAAACTTTGAATACCCTTCTTTGTATTAATTATTGTTATTATAGGTGATGTTTTAGTCATGATCAACCTAAGGATTGTGTGCTGTATGTATATTTCTCCCTCCCTTTTCTTAACTACCCACACCTCACTTTTATTGAGATAATAATTCATGTTTTGTTCTTTGGCCGCTGTGTCAATGGCTCATGGTTTATATTTCCCAATATTAATGACTTTTTTTTTTTACGATTTTGGGGTAATTTTAAGAAAAAAAATTATCAAAATAAATAGATTTAAAATAAAGTACAGGAAATGGATAAATACACGATTTTTTTATAACAATAAAAACACGACTTTGGTTTTAAAATTTTGTATTTAAAACAATAGAAGTTATGTTTAACAATTTAACTTTAGTAGTTTTTTTTTAAAAAATTAAATGCAAGAAGTCGTGTATAACAACACGACTTTAGCTTGTCTTTTTTAATTTAACATGAAAGGTTAAACTAATCATTTGTGAAACTTCATTTAGAAATTAGTTCTTTGTATGGAAAAAGAAGAAGAAAAATGAAAGGAAGAAATAAATTTATATGGTTTTCTTTTCTCAATCACGAAAAAACTTATCACATAGAAGAAAGTGCTACACCATTTGATATATACAATTGATCTTTAATAATATGATTTTATCATTTTTTTCTTGAAAAAAAACCAAAAAACTCCTGAAATCGTTGAACGCACTTCTAACATTTTCAATAAAAAAAATAATCAAAATCATGTTTTAAAACAATATTTCTTTATTAGAAGTCGTGTTTTAAAACATAATTTACTAATTTATTTGAAATAAATTTATCTATTTTGATAAAAAAATTTTAAAAAAAACTTCTCTTCTCCAAAATCATAAAAACTTTATTTATGACGCTATATGTAGGACTAATATATGTTTGAACCTTTTTTGTCTGGTTTAGGTATACTCTTTTTTTTTATAAGAAGTTTAAAAATGTTAGACATACATTATTTATTACACTCTTTTGTATATATTTTTTTTATTATTTAAGATTTATTGAAAATAATAAAATTTTGTGAGATTTATGTCATATTTATTGATTATCTCTTGATTTAATAATTTTAACCAAATAAAAAATGTGTTTGAAAAACTACATTAAAAAATATGTTCTTAATGCTATTGTGGTAACTATTTTGTGGATTCTATCTTCATTTGCAAAATGTACAAAAAAAAAACTTTTTTTCAATGACAAATTAATGAAGAGTTTCAAATTAAAACCAAAATATCAAATATACTGTATAGTTGTCTTGCAGCAAAAGTGAGTGAACTACAAAAATACACCTTGTATCACAAATTAAATTATCTGTAATAAATCTAAAATATAATTTATATACTTAAATATATTTATTAACGATGAATTTTAATCTCTTATATTTATAAAATAAAATGTCAGTATAATTTATAAATTATAAATTCGAAAGTGTTTATTTTATATACCCATTTCGTATTTACTACTAGTATTTTTTTTCCCTCTTTTTATTTTATATTTTTATTATTATTGTGAGGTTTGTTTCACTAAGGACAGTGAGGACTGAGCATTGCTACAATACTTATAAACGCTGTTGCAGCGACCGACGAGTCTTGTGTGTGACCTCAAAACCCTGCCGTCAGTCACCGTCTTCTCTGCCGCCATGAAGCTCGTCAGGTCTCACATATTCATTCTCATTCCACCTTTTCCTTTTTGTTACTCTTTTTTTTTCTTCTTCTTCTTCACTTTGAAGCTAAAAAGCGTCTAAAACTGAAACAGGTTTCTGATGAAGCTGAACAACGAAACCGTATCAATCGAGCTCAAGAACGGCACAGTTGTTCACGGCACCATTACAGGTACTCTTCTCCCTTCCGCTCTTTTCCCGTATCGTTTTGTTCTTCGCCGCTTGATTTTGTTGCTGCTTTTGTTAAACCCTAGTTTGGTTTCGCGCTTAAACCTTTACGTTAAGATTTAGCACTAAAGCACTCGGTCTACGATTCAGTTACGAATGACATGTTGTAGGGATGCTTACTGTTTTTTTCAATTCCTAAACCTAATGCAATTGTTCATTTCATTCTCAAATCGTTACCCTGGAATTTCAGATCCTTTTTTTTTTTTGTGGGTCTTGGGAACTAGATAGCAATTTTTATCTTCTTGTGCATGGCATTCAAATGATTAGATTTCACATGTTATTCGCATAAAATGAGATCTCATCTTATGACTTTGTGCCCAATGGATTTCATAGATTTCGTTGTCATAGTCGAAAAAAAGGTGAAGCGGAGGCAGTTTTGTCCTCTGTAAATAAAATTACACGTTCTTTTGTGATGCTGCAATTTGACACCCACCCAAGCTCTTTCTCTTATGTATAGAGCAATTGTGTATAATATATCAATATTAACTGCAAAGATTCTGATTTTTTTATAGTTTGGAAGATCAATTTTAGTGAAATCCATTGGATGTTTTTAATAATTTCTTCTATGTTATCAAGTGTCTGCGTTGCTAATGGAGGTTGGTTCATCATAATTGACAATCTCTTATCCAAAGAAAAAAGTCGTAATCATGTATTATTTGCAAAGCATTACTGAGTACTGACGATGCTTAAAATAAAATCCATTTTTTAACTTCATATATTTCTGTTCAACTTTTTCACAACGGTTGGTATATGACTTCTTTGCTTGTAATTCCTCTGTTAACAACTTTGTTTCTTGTCAAAGTGAATGGCTAATTACCCTGTCATTCTCTAAGAGACAACAAGATGTGAACTCTGTCATCAGTGTGATAGGTTACAACTTACTGCATAACTAATATGATCAATTTTGAACTTTGAAATATCTTTGATCTCGTTGCACCTAAACATGCTATGGGACAGATTAGTTTTTGGTGGCTTTTCATTGGTGAGCTGCTATGGCTTTTCAAAATTCCTGAGTTTGACATGATAGAGAGATTGAATAGCTATCCTGAATCTGTGAATTTTTTTCATGTTCAACTTCTTGTTCTCTTCACTGTTATGCCTTACATAATGAATAGGATGTTTCTTGTCCTTTTCTGTTTTGAGTAATGTCCAGTCCTCCAAGAGGCTCAAACACTTCTAGATGGTAGCAATGTCTTATTGTATTTGTGTCCTGTGTTGTATGACTTGTATCCATGCTTCTAGATTGTTTTCCTCTTATTTGTACTGACCCTAATTTCTCCTTTATAATATCTGATGTAAAAAAAGCAACAAATTACTATTTAAACTCTAAACTTGGAACAGTAGGAAGATGTCTGTTGCTTATGACATTTTGGTATGAGGCACCTTGATCTCTAGAGTCTGAATATCTCACTTGTGAGGCAAATCTATTGCAATTTTGATTATATGGCACTATGACAGTATTGAACCTCTTAGCCTCTTGATCAAGTTTCCTTAATGTTGTAATTTAGAATAGCCTTACATCTTTCCTAGGGCAAATTTGACAGAAATATGGCAGAAATACAAGTCTCCTCAAATCCTCATCGCTTAATTAAATTTACCCCCCCTGCAATCTGTTTTGTGGATATTTCTTTGAACAAGCTTCTGGATTTAGTTGGACTTAATCACATTCATGCTTATAGAAAACTTAGAGGTTGTCTTTAGTTGCCTTAAATTTTAGAATATTTTTGGCACAGGTGTGTCCCTAGCTTTGTGAATAAATAGCCAACACAATAAGTCAACAACTTTCTTTTACATTTTGTTTTTCTAATGAGTTGAAATCAGACATGTTTTGTGAGGATAGTGAATCCTTGTATTCAGTGTTGTCAAATAGCGGCTATCGTAGTGCTATCACGCTATAGCGTAGTGGGTTTTAGGGAAAATGCAATTGTGACGGTACCGTGTTGCAGACTCCGCGAAAATCATAATCGCGGGCGCCTTATGTGTCACGGAATCTCATTGCGTCACGGCTGTTGTGTCGCCAGTTTCTGGCAAGGTTGAATCTGGAGAGAAATTGCATTGACGGCGTTTAGGGTTCATTGGTTCATCAATCTGAAAGAAAGGAAACCAGGTCAGGCGCGGATTCAGGTCACGTCTGCAGTCTGCACGGAACTTCAGTTCAGAGTTGTTTTGGGCTTGCGGACAAGGTTTTTGGCTTTGTTAAAACTCACGTCGCGGATCTTGTGTCTCCTTTCAGAAATTGCAGAGCGGCGAAGTTTCTCAGCCGTGATAGAGCAGAGTCGAGGTAGTTTCAGATTAAGGGTTCCCATGAAGGTGACTGATGTTTGGGCTCATGTGCCTTTTTAAAACATAATAAAGATTCAGTTTGTTTTTGTTTTATTCTATACTAACACTCACGTGAGGTTTTAAACTATAGAGTTGGAGTCAAATGTGACTTGGAATTTCTTATTTTAAAATAGGCCCAACGTTGCCTTTTTTATTTCTATCGCATTTAACCTTTGAAGATCATTGCCACTTAAACATCTCTTATACTTAAACCCTTCCTCCCAAAACTCAGAACCCTCCAGGGTCCAGCCTTCTTCCCCACTCCTTTACTAGGATTTCTTTAGTATTTAGCTCTTTTTTTAATGTTTCCAACATATTTTGTCTTGCACAATTTAACTTTTGAGTTAATATTATGTCAATGTTTATCCAGCTTATTTTTGTTTGCATATAGCTTATTTTTTTTATACATATATATATATATGTATGTATGTATGTATTTATGTATGTATATGTGTGTTCAACTGCTATGCTGCTTCCGCTACTTGCCCGTGGAGCTATCTGCCATATGCCATAGCAGATTTTCCGCGATCCGCTATTGACAACACTGCTTATAATTGAGCCATATAGTACTACCTATTGTCCAAACATAATCAAATTAAATTTCAACGAATTTTGTTGTCTTTAATTGATGAATACATATCAGCTCATGTCTAACTAAAAGTTTGCTGTTTTGTGTCTTTAAGCCTTATTTGGGATGCCGTTAGAAGTGCTTTGCAGCTTTAGTTGTACTGATCCATGGACTTGATGCTATACTGCAGGTGTTGATATCAGTATGAATACACATTTGAAAACAGTTAAACTAACTCTGAAAGGGAAAAACCCAGTTACTTTGGATCATCTCAGTGTGAGAGGCAACAACATTCGATATTATATCCTTCCTGACAGCTTGAATCTTGAGACTTTACTGGTTGAAGAGGCTCCTAAGATCAAGCCTAAGAAGCCAACTGCTGGTATTGTATATTATTTGACTTTCACTAGAATGTTTATCAGAGGCCAATTATGTTCAGGTTGACTGTTATCTAGGAATATCTGGTTCTCAAAGTTTTGATTTTATTTACAGGGAAGCCTTTGGGGAGAGGGCGGGGACGAGGACGTGGGCGTGGCCGTGGTCGTGGTCGTTAAGATGCACATCACAAAATTTGTGGCATTTGCTTGTACCATTATTGTAGGGAATTTTTCTGAGAAGTTTTGAAGACGTTGTAGGAGTGCTGTTGTTAGTTAATCATGCAGACTTTGTTCATGTTGCCATTTTCTTGCATCAATGCTTTGAAGTTCTCGTGTATAATTCCTTCCTGTTGGATAATTGTCATATCTCTAAAGTCTCTTCTGAAAGAAACTGCCTATGTATGTGTAGTGTCATATGATGAAGTTATAGGAATTACTGATGATAGCCGTTGTTCGTAGTGGTTGTGTTAATTGAAGACTTTTACATATATTGGATATTAAACTTGACTCCATTTAAGAGGGAAAAAGTAAGCCATAAAAGCTACTCTTAAGAATTGATTTTACAGTGAATATAGCAACGTTGATGCAATATCTGGTAAAGATTTGGAAACGAGCTAAACTAGTTAAAACAATTATATTAAAACAGATGCGGAGGTATTTTTTTTTTTTAAGTCCAAAAGAGGGTTAGCAAAGGTAGCCAAAGCATGGGGGACATAACCAAATCCATGAGATAAAAGAAGAAAAAACAGAACAATATGAAAACCTATAACTAGGGAAGAGTTTGTTAATCCTTTACAAAATGGTGATAAATGAAGCTGGGGTGGAATGCCATCGTAGGAGGCTAAAGTATCTACACACCATCGTGGGAGGCTAAACTATCTACACATGTATTTCCCTCATGGTAGATGTGTCCCAGCAGAAAAATCTATGTTCTTAGTCAGAGAGATGTTGTTCTTCCATCTGTTTCTAATTCTCCAAGGAACCATGGTTTCATTCTTTATTAGTTTCAAGGACTAATTTTGAATGGCATTCAATCCATAGTTTCTTCCAACCCGTGTCTTTGGCTATACCTGAAATTACCCCATGATCTCTGGAAAAGAAAAAAAAAAAAAGCAACTAAACCCTATTGTTATCATTATTATTATGATGATAAATACACGTTTTGATACTGAAAGTATAAAAAAGTAAGTTGATAAATTAGTTTCTAACACATAAAAATTTAAATTTAGTTTCTCTTATAGATTGATTATGCCATTAAATTTATAAGAGCATTTTATCAATAAGTTGTAAGATTTAAAGATCAATTTAACAATAAATTATATCTTTTAAGAATTAATTTGACATTATTCTATAATTTCTTTTATACATTTAGAAATATGCCACGGCCTCATGCTAGATAGAAGTATTTACCCTTATTATTACGAAATGGTGGGTTAAGTGTGAAAAAGGAAGGATGAGCAAGTAGTGGTCAAAGTTAAAGTTGGGCCAAGTTGTGTCTTGTTTAAGAAGAAGCTAAGGTTTGAGAAAATTGTGGTGGTGGCTAAACAGTGGGAGCACGCAATCTTGCATAAATACAGAGAAGAAGAGAAGAGTGAAGAGACGAAGGATGGGGAAGGCAAAAGAAGCGGCGGTGGTGGCGGGAGCCCTAGCATTCGCGTGGCTCGCTATAGAGCTCGCTCTCAAACCCTTCCTTACCAAGGCACGTGCTTCCATCGACAAGTCCGACCCGGCACGTGACCCCGACGACGATGCTCTTCCTAAAACCACCGCCGACGACGTTCCCGAAGCCTCCGCTGACGACGTGCCTGTCGCTGCTGATACCAAAACCACCGACGACGCCTGAACTTATCTCATTCATGTTATTTTGAATGTCCTGAAAATTACTGTCCAAATGAAATAATGTTGCTAGCCTCTTTGTGTTTCTGTTAATTTTGTGTATATTGTGTTGTCAGTATTTTTGTTCTGTTTTGTTTGGTTTTAGGATTGAAAAAATACCAGGTTGTTCTGTTCTGTTTGTTTCCCTTGTCATGGTCAGATATAAACGGACAATTGGTATTTTGGTACTTCCCGTTTTAGCTTTTACAATCATATGCCTCCTTGTAGTTGTAGCTATCAAATTGGAACAACACTAGGATGTACCAAACTAAATGCCTATCTATATTTTTTGGGGGAGGAGGAATTAACATTTTAGGAGTGGGGATGGTGCTTAATGCTTATTGTTTGACAATTTTGCTACTTTGGGTTCCTTTACTCACAGAGTTAGTAATTATTATTTAATCTGGTGAGCTCCTCTCCTCAGGCTGTGTCTCATTTATAGGGAATGGAACAAATGCACATATCATATTGCTACTCTTGTTAACCATTTAGCTATACTATACCTGTGATGTTTTTTAGAACTACTTTAGATAATATTGTTAAAATATAATTATACAAAAGCTTATGCAACAATTTAGGCAAGATTCATAGATCCCAAATTTCTAAAGCCTAAACCACCATATTCTCTACGAGGGCAAATATTGTCCCATGCTAGAAGATGGCCTTTACCCCAAATGAAATCTCTGCATAGTTTTTCAATTGCCACATAAGTTCACAGGGATCAAGGAAAGCTGCATGACATAACCGGGGATACTTAACAGAGATGCCAGGGTTATGTGGAATAATGATGATGACTTAATTTCCCTTTTAATTCTCTCAATTTTTGTGTTCTTACTTCTTAGTTTTAATATCTAACTTGCTGGTTAACATTATTTGAGAAAAATATTATAGAATTAGCTACGTTTGCCCGCTTTCTCCAAGCATGGCAAAAGGAGTCCAGAGTGCTATTGATTTAATTTTTAAATAAACCATACAAAATGTCGTTAAATTAATTCTCAAATTAAAATTATACTCATTTTTGTCACGCCACATATAATGGATTGGCCAATTCAATCATTGTACCAACTTGGTAATTGGTCTAGTTGACAATTTGGATTGGTCAAGCATAATGCACCGATGCTACCTGATATATGACTTGGGTAGTTTTGGAGAAAAAGGTGACTTGGTTGATTTAATTAGAATTAGCCGAGACATGCTTGTATTTATTTTTTTAAAAACACCCATGTAGAATCAAGTAGAGTCACAACTTTGACCATGTTTAGTAGAATTATTACTTCGAACAGGTCTAGTACCTCCCTCGCCAATTGGGTGGTGCATCAAGCTAGCAACATTCATGGCTCGTCGGTGACAAGAAGGAACAAAAAAGAATGTGGAAGTCTCAACCTAACAAAGGGACGAAGCATGTGACAAGAAGGAACAAAAGAGAATGTGGAGGCAAACAATAACAAAAGAGATTGAAGATATGAGGCGTCTATGTGGTTGCTAAAAAGAAAGATGAAATATATCTTTACACTGCTTTTCAATACATTTTCACCGTATTTTTATAATAATTCTTTAACTAATATCTTAAGTATTCTTGTAATATATTAAAAATTGTGCTCATTATTTTTATTTATTTATTTTGGATATCCCACGCCCATGAAACTTCGTGGAACTCAGCAGTGCCAAACAAAATAGATATTTTCATTATGGCGAGACAAATAGATATTTTCAGCTTGCTTGGTTGATGGCCCAAAATACATAAACAAACAAACCAAAAAAATCGTTTTCTATTATTTTTTTAGGAAGTTTTTATTATTGAATAATGTTAACTATAACTTGCATAAGAAATTACAATTATGTTAAATATTCGGGAGTATTTTAGTCAGGTATGTAGGTAAGTATCCATATAAATATTTATATTTAATGGTTTTGACTATGTAATTGTATTAAATATTTAAGAGCAAATTTTGATTTTATAATTATTCTATTTGATTTCAACAAAAACTACTTTAAGTGAAAAATACTTTTTTTTCAAGGTATAATATTATATTCTTTAGAATCATATTCCCAAAAAGTATTATCCAAAATGTTATTCCAAAAGAATATTTAAAAACGTGTTTGGTTAAATTATCTAAATTTTAACATTCCTAAGCATATTTTTAAATTTAAAATAATTGAAAAAGGGTTTAAATGAAAAGTTATAAGTGGATTAGGAAATAACTTCTTACATTTCCATGAGAATCATCAGAATAAAAATAAAGTAAATTGTGTTGTAATTACTTTTTTAAAAAATAACAATACTTAATATTTTTCTAAAACTCTAATCAAACATGAAAATACTAAATCCTCCCGTTTGTGTATCTGGGAATGAAATTTTAATTCTGAAATAATCACACTTGATGAGAAAAAAAATATAAAACTACTAAAAAGAAAAAGAGAAAAAATAAAAGAAAGAAATATAAATAGAATGGGACAATGAAGAGAGTAAAAGGTATTAACAAAAGAGAGATAAAGACAAAAATTGTTGCGTAAATTATGGCATTTTTTATGGAGTAAATAGTCAATATAGTTTATGAACTTTTATCTCATTATCATTTTAGACTTAAAACTAAGAAAATTTGAAATAAGTCCTTGAAAATTTTAGAATTTCATTTAATTTCTTAAAATTAACTTTTTTTTCTTCTCATTTGCTTAGGTATCAAAATGAGAAATAAGAGTCAATTTCTAATACTTAAACTGTAAAAAAAAAAAATTCATAAATTTATTTGAAATTTTCTTAACTTAAAAAACTAAAATGATAATGAAATACAAATTTTGGAACTAAATGAACAACTTATTTTTTTATATGTAAATTATGGTAATTTATTTTGTATAAATTATATGTATATTTAACTGAACGTAATCTTATTTAAAAAATAAGGTAGAATTTGTATAGAAATAACATAATTTTTTTTATTTTAAAAATAATAATTTTGTTATTATTTATGTAGCATTACGTGGCAACGTTTGGGTGGTTGACTGATGGGGCAGTTCAGAGAGTTGATGTGGGTGACGCGTAGTAAATCGCTACCCCACCCCTCTCTCTCTCTCTCTCTCTGCTCACAACACAACCCGTGTTTGTGTTTTCAAAGTCCGCTAAACGCAATCCCTCTCTTTTCATCTATCTTTCTATTTCTCGTTCCCTTCAAATCTTGCACTGTATTTTCACCCCCTCTTGCCGTTCATCTCTGTTATTTGAGGTCACAACTCTCTTTCCCCTCTCTCTGCACTCAATTTTATTTCTGTTTTTTATTTTCTTTTTGTGGGTTTTTATTTGTTACGCAATTTACTGAAAAAGAAAATTCTGTCCCACGTGGACTAAAAATATAGTGTCAAGCGCATATAGGTAGGGACAACCCTTAACTTATAAGTCGATTTTGTATGATTGAGTTAGGTCCAAATTATAAGACAATATGTGAATGTATTAGCCAAAAGGTTTACATTATGCTTTAATAATATGTGAAGCGCTGCAAAATTTATTCATATGAATTTTTCATTATGAATCAAAAGGTTATTCATGCACTGCAGATTAGGATTTTTTTATTTTTATTTTTATAAGCTTCCTTCTTGGAATTCTTGATTGGTTGTGAAATGGACTACATGGGTCACCACTGAAAAACTTTGATACCAATTCATAGAAAGACTTAGAAGAGCTACACCTTATAAGTTAGTTGTTGTAGTTATAAACCCTACACTAAAAGCCCATATTTCTAATTTGGGACTCAAGTCCCATACCATACATTTCAATTAGAACCTAACACAGTTAAGAAAGAACTGATCAATGTAATAATTTGATTTCTTCCTATATGTATAGGAACAAGTTCTAGAAGAGGTCCGTTTATTTATTTGTCTATAATCTCCACATGTATTATTTTGTAATTCCAATGTATGTCACTACTTTCTAGTATTGGAACTTGATTTTAACCTTCTAATTTGCAAATGAACGAATTTTTATTGCAACTTAAGATACTTCTGTAGATTCAATATTCTCCCTGTAGATTCATTATCCTGTGTGGCTCCTTTCTCTTGCCGGACTTTTGTCTGTGAATTGTGATTTACTATAGGTCGTAGGTCTCAGAAATTACCTAGGAGACATCTCCCATAGGTTGTATTTTTCCCATTAAACTTGCTCTGGAGTAATATCTAACTGTATATTTTATTTTTATTTTTGTTCAAACGAGGTTTCCTCACACCTTTTGGGATATTGTCTTAAAAATTTATGTATGAAAAAAATAGGATCATTTGACAGTTGAATTTGAGTTTGAATTCTAATAGGGTCTTGGACTCCGAATTTATTGAAAACTGATTTTCTCCTTTCTGTATACTTTTCTCATATATATACATATCCAATTTCTCTAGGCTCCATCAATTTTGGTTGTCTTTTTTCCCTTTTTTTTTTAAATTTTTTTTTTTTTATCTTCAAATTAAAATTGGTAGTGGGACAGGACACCTTTAATGTTATTAGTGGGTACGCACCTCAGGTTGGGTTAGCAGAACATTTTAAGGTAAAATTTTGGGAGGATCTAGAAGGAGCACTTCAGGATATACCCCAAGGAGAGAAAGTTTTCCTAGGAGGGGATCTCAATGGACATGTAGGTAGCGTGGCTAGAGGTTTTGAGGGGGTGCATGAGGGTTTTGGCCTAGGGGAGATGAATGGGGAGGGTAAATCCATCTTGGAGTTTTCGGAGGCTTTGGATCTTTCTATAGCCAATACATGGTTTAAGAAAAGAGAGGAACATCTTATCACTTACAAAAGTGGAGGGACATGTTCTCAGATAGATTTCTTCCTTATCAGGAAGTCTGATAGGAAGTATTGCTTGAACTGTAAAGTTATCCCGGGAGAGAGCTTAACTACCCAACATAGAGTTTTGGTTATGGATGTAAGAATTAGAGATAGGGCAAAGAGAAGAAGTCCTCTGGTAGCACCAAGGATCAAATGGTGGCACTTGAAGGGTGAGAAACAAGGAATCTTCCAACAAAAGATATGGGAGGGTTGGTGTGGACAATCACAAGGAAGTGCAAATGATATGTGGAACAAGATGTCCCAAGAGATTATTAAAGTGGCTAAAGAGACGTTGGGTGAATCTAGAGGTTTTGGACCTAGGGGTAAAGAATCGTGGTGGTGGAATGAAAATGTTCAGAGCAAAGTTAGAGTAAAAAAGGAGTGTTTCAAGGAGTGGTCTAGGTGTAGAAATTCTGAAACTTGGGATAAGTATAAGATAGCTAGAAATGAAACCAAAAAGGCGGTGAGTGAGGCAAGAGCCCAAGCTTTTGACGGACTATACCAAGCTCTAGGAACCAGGGACGGAGAAAGATCTATATATAGGCTTGCTAAGGGTAGAGAGAGGAAAACTAGAGATTTGGATCAAGTAAAGTGTGTTAAGGATGAAGAAGGCAAAGTCTTAGTGCATGAAAAAGATATCAAGGAAAGGTGGAAGGCGTATTTCCACAACTTATTTAATGATGGATATGGATATGACTCTAGCAGTCTAGACACAAGAGAAGAGGATCGGAACTATAAGTACTATCGTCGGATTCAGAAACAGGAAGTAAAGGAAGCGTTGAAAAGAATGAGTAATGGTAAGGCGGTGGGGCCAGACAACATACCTATTGAAGTGTGGAAAACTCTTGGAGATAGAGGTCTTGAGTGGCTCACCGAACTCTTTAACGAAATTATGAGGTCAAAACGCATGCCGGAGGAATGGAGGAGAAGCACGTTAGTGCCAATCTATAAGAACAAGGGGGATATACAAAATTGTGCAAATTATAGGGGAATCAAGCTCATGAGTCATACCATGAAATTATGGAAAAGAGTGATCGAACGGAGATTAAGAAAGGAGACTCAAGTTACTGAAAATCAATTTGGTTTCATGCCGGGAAGGTCGACCATGGAAGCGATTTATTTATTACGGCGGGTGATGGAGCAATATCGCATGGCCCAACAAGACTTGCACTTGATTTTTATTGACTTGGAGAAAGCGTATGATAGAGTGCCTAGAGAGATTTTGTGGAAAGCTCTAGAGAAGAAAGGGGTTAGGGTTGCATATATTCGAGCTATCCAAGATATGTATGATAGGGTATCGACTAGTGTTAGGACACAGGGTGGAGAGTCAGACGATTTTCCCATCACAATTGGTTTACATCAAGGGTCAACCGTTAGCCCCTACCTTTTTACCTTAATTCTGGATGTCCTCACGGAACAAATCCAAGAGATAGCGCCGAGATGCATGCTTTTTGCAGATGACATAGTCCTCCTTGGAGAGTCGAGGGAGGAGCTGAATGAGAGGTTGGAAACTTGGAGACGAGCTCTAGAAACACATGGCTTTCGCCTAAGCAGAAGCAAATTGGAGTATATGGAATGTAAGTTCAACAAAAGAAGGAGGGTTTCTAACTCAGAGGTGAAAATAGGAGACCATATTATCCCTCAAGTCACACGGTTTAAATATCTTGGGTTTGTAATACAGGATGATGGGGAAATTGACGGGGATGTGAATCATCGCATTCAAGCAGGATGGATGAAATGGAGAAAAGCATCGGGGGTGTTATGTGATGTAAAGGTACCGATCAAGCTAAAGGGAAAGTTTTATCGGACTGCGGTAAGACCGGCGATTTTGTACGGAACAGAATGTTGGACGGTCAAGAGCCAACATGAGAATAAAGTAGGTGTAGCGGAGATGAGGATGTTGCGGTGGATGTGTGGTAAGACTCAACAGGATAAAATTAGAAACGTAGCTATTAGAGAGAGGGTTGGAGTAGCGCCTATTGTAGAGAAGATGGTGGAAAATAGACTTAGGTGGTTTGGGCATGTAGAGAGAAGACCGGTAGACTCTGTAGTGAGGAGAGTAGACCAGATGGAGAGAAGACAAACAATTCGAGGCAGAGGAAGACCCAAAAAGACTATAAGAGAGGTTATCAAAAAGGATCTCGAAATTAATGGTTTGGATAGAAGTATGGTACTTGATAGAACATTATGGCGGAAGTTGATCCATGTAGCCGACCCCACCTAGTGGGATAAGGCGTTGTTGTTGTTGTTTTTTTATCTTCAAAGCAGTGTTTGAGGCAGCTACAAGATTTGGACTTGGTTGAATGTTTCTTGTTTCTCGGGAAGCTTTTGTAGACCCGACTCATAAACTTGTAAGAGTTTACCTATTATAAAAACTAATATTAGAAAACCTATTAATGACATATATGCATAACATAATACTGTTAACAATAATTCAACATTTCAACTCCATAATAAAGTAAAGTAGCAAACCACAATAACAAAGTACTGAATAAGATTAAACTACAAAAATGATCAAATTATACTTAAATTCATAAAACATAAGTTTCTAGTGAAAAACATTTCAAAAAGGAGTTCATTTCTTCGAATCATTTGAGTCATAGACATCAACACTATGGCGTCAATGGGGGGGGGGGGAAGGGGGGCAAAGTTATTTGATTTTAAACTCTCTTCTTGACTCGAGAGTTCATGCGAGTTTAAAGAGTTTGCATGAGTTTATCCAAAAAAAGAGTTTGACACAAAGTTAACTCATTTTCTCTCCCTAGAATCATACATTTTGTAGGAGTTTACTAGTTAACTTGAGAGTTTGACAACCTTGAGTGTATTGGAATTTGGAAATGTGGTCTTCCTATCTTTTTTTTAGTTGTATGGTTTTTATAACTCAAACTACTGAAAACCAAGTATACCATATGTCCATGCTCATGTTACTGTAATGCTTTGATGTCAAACATTTAAAAATGAACTTGGCATTTTAAAGGCTGTTCATTTTAACATAACGGAGTATTATGCAATTGTGAAACATAATCATGAAACAATGCCTTTATTATTTAGTCATAATAAAATTTTGGATTGGGGTGTTATATAATTTGGCAGTTCAGATAAAGTAATTTATTATTTATAATCCTAGAGAGCACGATGAGACACTGCATATTTTTTGTGTTGTCCATGTTAGCAAAACATTATATGCCTCATTATTGACTAATTTCTGGGAAAAAAATGTTTTTGCTTTCTTGTATTCAAAGGAATGCAGGTTTCTTCTTTTGTTTTTTGATTTTAATTATGTTTGCTTGGCAGTCAAAGGATTATCGCCATGTCAGTTGCACCAGTTGACAGTATTCCCTCATTAAGCAGTGATCTCTTCTATGATATATTTCGTCGACTTGATGGTGCAACATTGGCTAGTGCAGCATGTACTTGTGCAGCATTGTGTTCCATCTCAAAAGAAGAGAATTTATGGGAGAATGTATGTTCATCTATGTGGCCTTCAACCAATAGAGAGGATGTCAAAAGTTTAATATCTTCTATTGGTGGATTCAGAAAATTCTATGCAGATTGTTTCCCGCTTATTGTAAACAAGGAGGTTGTAGAGTATCAACTGAACAACTATCTCGAGTACCCGGACAATTGGACTGAAGCTGAATATTATGGGGACATGAATGAATCTGAAAGCATCTCTCCATCAGATTTTGTTTCTATAGTAGATATTAGGTTCAAGGGGAAACCAATCTGTTCCAAAGTTCTCTGGGGAATTCCAAATGCAAATGGCTATGATGGTTGGTTCTATAACTGCCCTTTCCGGATTGATATTCTCACTTATGCAGATAGAGATGATATCAATGATGGAGCGGTTCATCTTTCTGTAACTGATGGTCTGCCACCAATTACATCCTTGGAGAGGGAAAGGAAAGATGGGAAGCTGTGGCAGGTGCTCCATGAAGGGCTCCAGCTTAGTTGGATTATAGTAAACAAGAAAATAAAACAGGCTGCAAATCTTGCTAGTTGGAGCCCTCTTGGTGGTCAAAGACACTGGCCAACAGATAAGGATTTTGTTATCCGCTTTGGATCAGTTCTACCTGCCAGGGACATTCTTCCTTGTCAGGTAGCGGAGTGTATTCTTATTATGAAGTTTAGAGTGGTTCACACTGAAGAAGATGGGGTTCAAACAACTCTTAAATTAACAGAGCTGAGCATGCAGTTGGAAGACATGGAAGGTGCTCATGTTAATGGAAGAAACAGTTTGCATATACTTAAGGAAGCACTTAGCAGCCGAAGGAGCAAAAATTATGGTGAAGTACTTGAGTCTTGTCATATGTATTTGAAAGTACAGAATGAGTTGAAAGAGGAGAAGATGAGAAACGAAAGTAGGTTGGATAGACTTTGTATTTTAAGTGGCATTGCAGCATTTATGACGTTCTGGTACTGTTTTATGAAATGGTAGTCAATAATCATATAGAGGAATAAGTTAATGTAGCTCTAACAAATGTTGGACCTTGGCACTCCCGTGTAAGATATGATTTTGCTTACCATAATAAAAAAATCAATAAATAGTAGCGCCCCTGGTTTGAGAGTTATAATTCTCCAAGTATGATCATTGTTCAAATTCAGCAGAAGGGATTACAAAAACGTTTGTGTTAACCTCACTCAGACTACGAAGTAGGAATGTTGTTTATGTGGAGGTATTTTAAAATTAAGATATGCTATAAGCATTACAAGAGCTAAAAAGTATACTTATAAATTCATTTTATTAACTTGATTTAATCTTCCACTAGAATTGCTTCTGTTTGCCTAAAAATACTAATTCTTAACTTGTTTTCCTTCTACGACATTATGAAGCATAACCATCTTCATTTTTGTTTCGACGGTGATGCCCTACTTTTAAGAATGTTTCTCACTACATTCATATTTGCTCTTGGTGAATGTTTGGTTTAGTTTAATATTGAAAAGATTACATTTATTAAGACTTCTTTTAAGAAATAAACACAGCAAATAATAATCCTCTGCAACTTGAAAAGCACTGCAGGGCTGCATCTCGCTGAAAGATGCAATTAGGCATGGCAAACAAATCCGCACCATCGGTACCCTCTCAAACCTACTTAGGACGTGAAAATTACAAAACTACTCCCGTATATAAGAAACCATGTTTGGTTTATATGATATAAATGAGCCATGACCACCATTTGAATGTGGTCTCCTTCACATTCACAAATCGTGCAACTCTCGGACTCTCTTTCACCCGCCACTACCCATTGTAGGCGTCAGCCACCATATGCCACTGCTAGAGATTTTGATTCTTCTCCCACATTAGCTTTGATATTCTTATTTTTGGTACTTTGAAGTCAATGGTAGCATGTTTTTTCTTCTCCATTCCAATATCATTCTATGCTTTTATGCAGCTTTTCAGTTCTCTCTCTCAAATTATTAAGCCTTCTATATTGTTGTGTATCTATGTAAGCATTGCCAAAGGAGAAAATAAATAATTTCTCCTATGTGTGTTGGAGCAAATAATTTTACCTAAACCAAATATATCTTGATTCAGGGCCTCTCCTTTACCAGGTTCGCTTTTCAATATGGTCTTCACCTCTTTAATTTTCTGAGCAAGTTATGTGCATTCGCATAATTGGCAATTGTCTTGTTTAATTGGGATATCAGTAGGAAGAGTAGTTTATGGTTCATGTTTTGAAATGTTGACTTCCATATTTATTCGGATTTTGTGCTGTATGGTTTTGGTGGTTGGAAAAAATCAATGCTACAAGATGAAGAAAATCGTTTGGTATTGGTATCTAGCAGAGGCTTATTGGTGGGGGACAGTCTGTTAAAAGAAATTTTCATGCAGTTGGCAAGGGAGAAAGTACTACAGCATTTGCTATCAGCATATCTCTATAATTTTCACTAAAAATTTTGTGGTGAGATACAATTTTGCTATGTGCAAGTAGAGGTTATAATTAAATGTTTTAATGCAATCTCCTATCTGCTCTTTGAAGCCTAGACTGTTTTCTTCTAGTTGTGTCAGTTTAATAACACATGGATGCATCCTCATTTGGTTACAACAAGTTGGTGGGGGAATCATCATAGATTGTCCCTAATATCTCTTGCAAGTTGCAACCATCAGCTTAAATACCTGGAAATTTTGCAATAGGAGTGAATATATGGATCTGTTAGGAAACTAATACGTATACTTTATCTGCTAAAATCTATCAGTAATGGGACCTCTAACGTATTTGGTTATCAACCCTTTTGGATAAACTTCTTCATAACAGTTTTAGGAGAGAAAAATAAGATGAAAAAATGAAATGGATTTTTTTATAAATTAAAATTAACTTGCATAAATTAATTTGTTGAAGCTTTTTCATAATAAATTTTCTAAAAGTTAATTTTTAATTTATGCTTAAACTAATTTTTTATGGAGAAAGTTATTTCATTTTTTTCATATTTTTTCTCTTAAAAATGCTTCGGCTGAAGTTTATCTAAATAGAACTTATGGAATTTAACTTGGGAAGTCAACAGCTGGGTGGACTAGCCCAAAGCCGAAGGAATGGAATTATGCTCGAATTTGGGTTCTTGTTGCTTCTGCTGGTCATCACACAGGTCAGTATTTCTTTTTGTATCCCAAAAAATTTCTACAACACCCCCTTTTCCTATGAAAGTTTTAGGCCATGTGTTGGGGTGATTTTTAGGTTCCAATTTCAAATTTCTAAAAAATAATAGCTAGTTTTTAGTTTTAGTTGTAAATAATCTTAAAATCAGTTTTAGAATATGATTGGTTTTAAAATAAACTCACAATAAAAGTTTCATATTATATTAAAATTAGTTCAAGAGTATGTTTTGTGTGGGTGAAGACAACGATGATAGTGGTCGTGTCAACAACGACGATGGTAGAGATACCAATGGTGGTTGCACTGACAGTGGCGATAGAGGTGATGGTGATAGTAGTAGTTATGTCGGTGGTGGTGGTGGTGACAACCATTGTTGGCGGCAACGTCGGTGATGGTTGTGGCAACAACGTCGGTAGTGTCTGTGACGATGGTGGTGGTGATAACATGTATTCTTTTACGACTAAAACAAATTCATAATATTATTTTTTTTTTTGAAAATGAGTGTAAAAGTATTTCAAAAATGATTTAAAAATTATTTTGATTACATTTTTGTCAAACACATTTTATTTTAAAAATTACATTTAAAAATCAAAAATAAAAAACTTACCACCACTCCAAAGAGACCCTTAACCTCTTTGGGTAGTTGTTTCTATACCTATCAATATCCGGCCATCACGAATTGCAATTTTTTGGGGCAAACTATGGGTTGATGGGGAATCAAAGGCAGTTGCTTCTTGCAATCCACAAATTACTTCTTGCACTTTTTTAACATTCTGAAAATGCTAATCGAAAATGTAAAATTACATTTCAGAATAACCTTTACATTTCAATTAGACAGGGGTGGCAAAAATCCTGGCCAGGGTGAGTGAAAAAAAATTCAAATCGTGCATCTAATTTAAAGGGTAATAAAAAATCAAAATGACAGTAAGAATGTTTTAGCAAAACTCGAATCATCTGATCTAATTTAAACTAAATTTTATCATATTAAATTGG